>NC_138773.1:137646428-137788928 GCF_965119305.1 Pelophylax lessonae
ATAAATTTTGCATTGCTACACTAAGATCGGCGCCCGGTCTTCTCTCTTTTTGTCTTGGATCATACAGGGTAACTTCACCCTTCACTGGAGGCGGCCATCAAAGTGTATAGCAAACTACACTGGACTTTGTTTATTGAAGCCAACCTTGCCATATCTGCTCTATGCATAGATACTGCATGCGGTTCTGACAATCTGATTGCGCCAATCTCTCCCCTTCTCCTTACAAACTTTATGAAGTACATTTTGTGCAGCATCAGAGACTGAACTGCTCCCTCATAACTCCCTTACCCCCCTCCCCCCCGATTGTGATTTCTGATGATTCCCTTTTACATTCATTTCCCTTGGTATATCCACAACCCATAGTGCATTTATTGTAATTTAACTTGCATGGTTTGTTATTAATGTTGTCCATGAGGTGACCCAGATCATCTAATCATTATCCTTGGAATGTTTTAACCGCACACAGCATTGTTTGCCTTTTTCCTCTATGCCTTTCTATTCTTTCTAGCCACACATAGCCCCAGTTCCCCATCCATCCATCCATCCACATCCATTCACACCTTCCCTCCTCCCCTCCTCTGTGAATATGGAATTCTTACAACAAGTTGAATCAACCAAATACCAAACATTAGAGGAGCTCTATGCATCCTTTCCTAGCAAATTCTTCTATCCACTATACAACATACCCACAGATAAATTTCAAGGCAGTTGCCAGACTTTCAGGACAGTTTTTCCTAGAACATTATATATCCCGGAACATTACCCCCCGTGGCCTACGCATCCTTAAAACGTGCTCCTTCTTGAACTCGGACTTAGATAAAGAATGGTCCCACATCTCCGAGTTCTGCACACGCAAATGGATGCAGATCATTTCCAAACAAAGAGAACTGAAGTATTGAAGAACTGAAGAGACCCTTTCCAACATTTCCAAACATATATCCAATCTAACCCAATATGTTTCACATGTCCCGACCAGCTGGCTTTCCACCCTCAAATTACATACCAAAAAAGACAAAGATATACTATTACGCACTAAATTGAACAAAATTAGACGAGATCTGGATGATTATAACAACCACAGAGTATTCAACTGGAAACGGAAAAGAGGTTCTATGTTCCCTAACTCCAACTCCCAGCCCATCGAGGTCCCTTTCTATCCCACATCCCCCCATCCTTCCCCTCCTCGTCCTCTACTACGTCCCCTCCCCCGTCCCCAAGGCCCCCCCCCCTCCCCATTTCCCGTATACCCCCTTTATGCCCCAACTTACCCAGATCCAGGCCTGGAAACGCACACCCTACTACTCTTACTCCCAAACCCAAAAGGGACAGAAGACCCAGAACCGCACTGCTTAAAACAAAGACTCCCAACAGTTCCCCTACACCTGGGACCTCCCATACCCTCATGAGCGCAGTGGCTGCCACGAAAATGACCACACCAATCCACCCCATTTCCAGTGGTGGTAGTACCATGCCCACACCGCCTACAACTGGCCCCACTCCGACACTTCAGTCCACGTCCACCAGCAGGGACACTCATATATCATCCAAAATACCGAGTCCTACTAATCCATCACCCCAACCTACAGATGAGCCACCTAGTGGCTCCACCACAGACCATTTTTTAGGAATAACCCCCCTGCTGGTATTGACCCCTCAAACGAACAAAAGAAAATTAGACGAAGAGGAAAGCGGGGGGGGAGACGCAGAAATAACCAAAAGAGCCAAACTGCACAAACAGTAAAAATCTATAACCTATCCACTCACATACTATCTCCGGCAGAAACCTCCCTACTTAACAGAGGTCTCAATTTTGCCCCTGCCATCCCACCCAACCAATTCACCTTATTTAAAGACCTGAATAGGTTTATCCGGAACCTTACCCTCAAACGTCACTACAACATCCAATCATCTAAGGCATTACCCCACCCTGCCTCCCCCCCCTTCCCCCTCACCAACTACGGAGCATGACTCCTCGGCCGATGCACTGGCCCTGGAAATATTAGAAGCACTATACATAGACCATGAAGAAGGAGACCCAATACCATTTACCCCACACCTTTCCTATTCCCCACCTGTACAACATTCATCTTTCATGCCCAAATCAGTATTTAACCCAACCCAGTCTAAAGGTCCTTACCTGCAGACTTTTTATCAAGTGGTTTATGCGGACATCCTCGAGATGTGCAAACACTCCAAAAATCTATCCCATGCCCAAGCCTCAAACCTTAGCCGAGAAGAAAAACAAGCGCTTAAACACCTCATTGACAGCAAAGATCTCATCATAAAAACTGCTGACAAGGGTGGCAGCATAGTCGTACAAAATAGGGATGAGTACATCCAGGAGGCCCTTCGTCTCCTTTCTGACACCTCCACCTACCACCCCCTTCCACAAGACCCCCTTACCAAATTTCAAGCTGAGGCACAGTCCCTCGCTAAAGATGCCAAAGAAAATGGGATTATAAATAAACACAAATTTTCATTCTTCAACAGGGATTTCTTTTCCACCCCATACTTCTATCATATACCCAAAATCCACAAAAACAGTAGTAACCCCCCAGGTCGCCCCATCGTAGCCGCCATGGACAGTATCACAAGCACATTCTCTCGATATATCGATCAATTCCTGCAACCTTTAGCGCAAAATCTCCCCTCATACATTAGAGATGGTGTCTACCTATTGGACCTCCTCAGTCACTACTCTTGGGAGCCCACTTATATGTGGGCATCCCTTGATGTCAATTCACTATACACCTCCATTCCTCATCAGGTCAGACTTAGGGCCGTTTCACATTTCCTATCTGCAGATTCCAATATCAACCCCACACAAGCCCAATTCATCCTGGATGCCACAGAATTCTGCCTCACCCGAAATTACTTCGAATTCAATGAAGAATTCTACCTCCAAGTCACTGGCACAGCTATGAGGGCAAATTTTGCCCCCAGCTATGCCAACCTCACCATGGGGTATTGGGAGGCCAATCACATCTGGCACAACAACCCCTTCACCCCCAACATTAAATTTATGCCCTATATATAGACAATATCATCGTCATCTGGGATGGTCCTCAATCCACTTTCATGCTGTTTGTAGAACATTGTAACCATAACCCTTTCAATTTATCATTCACCTCGGTGTGCGATTCGGCCGAATTAGCATTCTTGGATCTCACACTATACCACCATGAAGGTAATATTTTAGCCAAAAATTATACAAAACCTACTGCTGGAAATTCCTTCCTACACTATCAGAGTTGCCACCACCCCAGGTGGGTATCAAACATCCTGAAAAGTCAGTTCTGTCGCCTGAAGCGAAACTGTACTAAACAACAAGACTACTGTGAGCAGAGCGCTCTGTTATCCCAGAAATTCCTGGATAAAGGCTACCCCTCACCCCTTGTCCAACAAGCCTATACACATTACCTCCAACAGTACAACACAACCGATCCCCAAACCTTATCCTGTCCACACAGCCCACCGCCTCAACCTCTACAGTTCACCACACAGTTTCACACAAAATACAGAAAAATTGAAAAAATCTTTCAAAAACATTGATCTATTCTATTAGAGGACCCGCATTTAAAATCTACCATCACCCCCATGCCAAAAGTTTCCTACCGAAAAACTGCTAACATCAAGAATCTGATTGCCCCGAGTAAACTCAAGTCCGTTTCCACCCACCCAACCAACACCCTATGTCTCATCCCTCTCATAGGGATGTTCCAATGTCAAAAAACTCTGTGCCTCACTTGTTCTCATATTCAGCATGGTCAAAAAGAATTCACTATCAAAGGCAAAACATACCCAATAAAACAGTTCCATAACTGCTCATCAGAATATGTCATTTATTGTCTTTCCTGCCCTTGTGGACTATTTTACGTGGGACGTACAATCAGACCACTAAGGAAGCGGTTTGGCGAACACCGTCGCCTGGTCGAAAAAGGGAAAGACAAACACAGTGTCCCCAGACACTTCGCAGAATCTCATGACAAGTCCTCCTCAGGACTTAAGGTATGGGTGATCAAGTCCATCCCCAACACATTGCCCAGGACTGAGCGTTTCAAGCGTCTCTGCCAGAGAGAGACTTTCTGGATCTATTCCCTTGAAACGCTCTCTCCTGGGGGCCTCAACGAGGAGATAGAGATCAATGTGCTGCTGTAGCCCATCTCCCATCTCCTGTAGTATGTTTACCTCCAATTGGTGTTCACTTATTAACATGAATATTCTTTGCCCAGGTTCATCATCTTATCCTCCAGTGATTCCTCTCATCCTATCATCTTCTCCGATAATAACTCCTTTATCATGTGTAAATTCCAAAGTAAGTATCCATTATATAGGTCCTAATATTTCCATATCACATGCGACTTCCTGTAACGCTCCGGCGTTTGTATAGTGAACTGGATATGCAGCTGCAGAATTTCCACTCAGTAGTCGTGCAGAGATGTGTTGAATCACCATATCCAACTCTCCAGACTCATCATTGTGGCCCAGCCTGCCTCAGCATGCAAATATACAGGCACTCAGTTAAGATGTTCCTGGAGTGATAGGTTGTATACGATAGTATAGAGGTGATGAGCTGAAAGGACAGGCGTGAGTAGTGATAGCAATGATAGGCACTCAATAGTAATGTTCAGGAGTGTTAGCAGATAGTGATAGATAGTATGCAGATAGGTTAGCAATCATGTACAATTAACAGGTGGTAGGGGACAGCAGATGAAGTGTACAGGAATTGCTAACTCAGTGCAAGGATATAGATGGTAGTAGACTCAAGAGCTAGCAATCTATGTAACAGTGCAGATGATAGAAATAGTAATGCATAGATAGCAACAGTCTTTAGTATACAAGAGTAGATAGTGCAAGTTGATAGGAAGGAATCCCCTGCGGGGTACTTATCACTAGTTGGTTTTAGAGAGATGAGGGGTCCGGTAATAAGGAGAAGGATCGGTAGCGAGATACCGGATCCGTAGCGAGATACAGGAAATAGCTGGAGGCTTCGGCAGCGTCAGACAAGGCTGTGTAACAAGCGGTTTGTACGAACACCTTGTGAGTGAAAACCGGCGATTGAAATAGCCGCTCAGAGCGGCGCCTAGTGATGACGTCACAAGATTTAAAGGGACAGGTAGCTATATGCGGAAGAATTGGGCTGGAAGGGTACCGAAGGTACCAGAATCTTACAGTACCCCCCCTTAAGGCCGGCTCCAGAAGGCCTATAGCACTGGTCTCTCCGGGTATTTGGAGTGGAACCTTCGTATAAGCCTGGGAGCGTGAACGTCAGAAGTATCCAACCAGGTGTCATCTTGGGGTCCATAGTTTTTCCATCTTATGAGATATTGGAGTTTTCCTCTGTGGATACGAGAATCCAAAATCTCCTTAATCTCAAATTCTTCTCCGCCTTCAACTTGTACTGGAGGTGGAGGCGAGATGGTAGGTCTTATTCCTTGGTTGGGAACATGTGGTTTCAGTAGCGACACGTGAAAGATGGGGCGTATTTTAAGATCTGCCGGTAAGGTGAGTTGAACTGCAGCTCTCCCAATGAGCTTCTCAATTGGGAAAGGTCCTAGAAACAAAGGCCCAAGCTTTTTACTGGGGATCTTTAACCTTAAGTTTTTCGTAGATAGCCAAACGAGATCCCCAATAGCATATTGAGGAGAAGGTCTTCTACGGAGGTCGTAGTACCTTTTTTGTTGGCTATGGGCATGTGAGATGGTGGTGTTAAGTAAACCCAGAGAGTCTTTTATTTGGGTAAGATAGTCAGAGGCTACTGGGTTACTTGATGGCAGGATGCGTGGTGGAAGAAGTGTGGGATGAAACCCATAGTTTAGGTAGAATGGACTTTGCTTAGTAGTACTGTGGGTTGCGTTATTGTAAGCAAATTCTGCCAGAGGGAGGAGGTCCACCCAATCATCCTGTAGGTATGAGGTGTAGCAACGCAAATATTGTTCAATGCACTGGTTGACTCTTTCAGTTTGTCCATTGGTCTGAGGGTGGTAGGGAGAAGTAAGTTTTCGCTCAATTCGTAGTATATGACATAGAGCTTGCCAAAACTTGGAGATGAACTGTGAACCTCGGTCAGATAAAAGAGTCTTTGGAATTCCATGTAGCTTGAACACATGTTTCACTAGTAATTCCGCTGTTTCCTTAGATGAAGGTAGTCTGCAAATAGAAATTAAATGTGCCATCTTTGTCAGATGGTCCACTGACACTAGAATGGTAGTAAATCCTTTGGAAGGTGGTAATTCTACTATAAAGTCTAAGGACACAACTTCCCATGGAACTTTGGGTATTGGTAGACTGCAAAGTAGACCAGATGGTTTTGTAGTGTCAATTTTGGACCTTGCACAGATGTCACATGAGGAAACAAATTTTTGTACAGACGTCTTCATATCAGGCCACCAAAATTGCCTGGTGAGCAAATTGAATGTCTTAGTCATACCCATATGTCCTGCCATAGGTACGTCATGTGATAATTCCAAGATCTTGGTACGCATACCAGGAGGTATGTAGAGTTTGTCGTTAAAGTAGAGGAAGCCTTCTGCATCAGCACTTAGTTGTGGTGGTGGTGAATCCAGTCCTATGCTGTGCAGAATCTCTTCCTTCAAGGAACGAACAACACCAATAATACGGTCATGGGGTATTATAGGAAGTGAAGGGATTTCGGCGCAGTTATCTTCTGTTAGCCGTGATATCGCATCCGCTTTTTTGTTTTTGTCTGCAGGCGTGTAGGTCACTAGGAAGTTGAATCTTAGGAAGAATAATGACCAACGTACCTGCCGGTGGGAAAGAGTCTTGTTGGTCTGAAGGTATTGGAGATTCTTATGATCTGTATATATGAGTATTGGCAATCGAGTACCTTCAAGTAAATGTCGCCAATTTTCTAGTGCCAATTTTATGGCAAGCAACTCTTTTTCACCCACTGGGTAATTCACCTCTGGGCTACTTAGTGATTTAGAGAAAAAAGCAACTGGGTGGAGTGGTGAAGTATTCCTTGGTCGTTGGGAAAGAACTGCTCCTACAGCCATATTTGACGCATCTACCTCCAGGATGTATTGAAGGGATGGGTCTGGATGGCGTAGTATGGGAGCAGAAGTGAAGCTTGATTTTAACAAGCGGAAAGCTTTATTTGCTTCTTCAGACCATTTGAATGGTTTCTTTACACTTGTAAGTTGTGTGAGTGGTCTCACAATAGAAGAGAAGTTCTTGATGAACTTCCTATAGAAGTTTGAAAATCCAAGGAATCGTTGTAATGCCTTACGAGTTGTTGGTACAGGCCAATCCAGTATACATGATATCTTGCTCATATCCATCTTGATACCGTTCTTAGATATGATGTATCCTAGGAATAGTACTTCTTCCTTGTGAAATAGGCATTTTTTTAATTTTACGTATAAGTTGTGTGCGAGTAATCTGGATAGCACAAGTCTTACATGTCTTACATGTTCGGACAAGGACTGAGAATAAATGAGTATATCATCCAGATATACCACAACACAAACATCAAGTAAGTCTCTGAAGATGTCATTTATGAATCGTTGAAATGCTGCGGGAGCATTACACAACCCAAAAGGCATCACTATATATTCGAATAATCCGTATCTGGTTCTGAATGCCGTCTTCCACTCATCCCCATTACGGATTCGGATAAGGTTGTATGTGTAACGTTCATGCGTTTTTGTTAGTGGATGGACTTACAGCTGCAGAATTATTACACTCAGTAGCCTTGTAGAGATTCTGTTGAACAACATATCCAACTCTCAGGACTTCATCACCGTGCACAGCCTGTTATGCAATATACATAAATTCAATCAGATGTTTAATGGAGGGATAGAATATATGAGATTGTATAGATGAGAGACAGGCAATTGTATGGTGAACACTAAGAGTAGTATTAGGAGAGTTGCAGGATGGTAAGCAGATAGGTTCTGATGTCAAGTATAGTGCAGATGGTGAGAGGACACAGATGGAGTATACTTAGACAGAGTATCCTAGTGCAAAGATAGTTGAAGGTAGTCCCAAGAGCTAACTGTCTATGCAGATGATAGTAGATAGATAGATACAGATAGTCCTGGCAATTGCAGTAGATGACAGTAAATAGATAGATACAGATAGTCCTGGTAATTGCAGTAGATGACAGTAGGAGATTGGTTAGTAAGAATCCCCTGTGGGGTACTTATCACTTAGATAGGTTAGTAGTAACAGTGTCCATAGAGAGAGGTGATCCCATAGCGAGATACGGATCAGCAGCGAGGTTCCGGCTTCAGTTCAGCAAAGGGAAATGTCAGCAGCTCCGACTTCACAGGAGAAGGTGCGGTGAACATGTGGTTTGAACGAGCAATGAGTGAGAGAAAGCCGGCGATTGAAATAGCCGCTCATAGCGGCACTCGGCAATGATGTCATCCGGTCTTAAAGGTGTATGCGTCTCTTGGATAACAAGATGGGACGCAATTTAGTAAGAGAGAAATAGGTAACAAGGGTACCAGAGGTACCAGAACATTACAGTACCCCCCCCCCTTAAGGCCGGCTCCGGAAGGCCTCTAGAACTGGTTTTTCTGGATATTTCGAGTGGAAATTGCGAATCAGTCTAGGGGCATGTATATCGGAGGTATCCAGCCAGGTGTCATCTTGGGGCCCATAGTTTTTCCATCGTACAAGATACTGGAGTCTTCTTCTATGGAAACGGGAATCCAAAATTTCTTTTATCTCAAATTCTTCTCCACCTTCCACCTGTACAGGAGGTGGAGGTGGGATAGTAGTCCTTATTCCTTGGTTAGGAACATGGGGCTTCAGTAGCGACACATGGAAGATGAGATGTATCTTGAGGTCCGTTGGTAATGTGAGTTGTACTGCAGCTTTTCCAATAAGCTTCTCTATTGGGAAAGGTCCCAGAAATAGAGGTCCAAGTTTTTTACTAGGGATTTTCAATCTCAGATTTTTTGTAGAAAGCCAAACAAGATCCCCAATGGCATATTGGGGAGAGGGTTTCCTACGGAGGTCGTAGTACTTCTTTTGTTGGCTATGAGCATGGGATATGGTATTGTTGAGTAATCCCAGAGAATCCTTTATCTGGGTAAGATAATCAGATGCCACTGGATTACTTGATGGCAAGATACGTGGAGGAAGGAGTGTGGGATGAAACCCATAATTTAGGTAAAATGGACTTTATTTAGTAGTGCTATGAGTCGCGTTCCGCTAGCGGGAGGAGATCTGCCCAATCGTCCTGTAGATAAGAAGTGTAGCAACGCAGATACTGTTCAATGCACTGGTTAACTCTCTCTGTCTGTCCGTTGGTCTGAGGGTGGTAGGGAGAGGTAAGTTTACGCTCTATTCGTAGTATCTGACATAGAGCTAGCCAAAACTTTGAGATGAATTGTGAACCACGGTCAGACAGCAGTGTTTTTGGAATACCATGTAACTTAAAGACATGTTTCACAAGCAATTCCGCTGTTTGTTTGGATGAAGGTAGTTTTCGGATAGGAGTGAAATGTGCCATCTTGGTCAGATGGTCCACTGACACCAAGATGGTGTTGAATCCTTTGGAAGGTGGTAGTTCCACTATGAAGTCTAAGGATACCACTTCCCACGGAACCTGGGGTATCGGTAAACTACAAAGTAACCCCGATGGTTTCGTGTTGTCAATTTTAGACCTTGCACAGATATCACAAGATGAAACGAACTTTTTTACAGTTGTCTTCATGTCTGGCCACCAAAACTGCCTAGTAAGTAGATTGAAAGTTTTAGTCATACCCATATGTCCTGCCATAGGTACATCATGCGACAATTCCAAGATCTTGGTTCGCATAGTAGGGGGTATGTATAATTTATCGTTGTAGTAGAGGAAGCCTTCTGCGTCAGTAGTTAGTTGTGGTGGAGGTGAGTCCAGTCCTATGCTGTGCAAAATCTCTTCCTTCAGGGAGCGAATGACACCGATAATACGTTCAAGTTGTATTATAGGAACTGAGGGAACCTCGCTACAATCCTTCTCGGTTAGTCGTGAAAGTGCATCCGCTTTTTTATTTTTGTCTGCGGGCGCGTAAGTCACTAAAAAATTTAATCTCAGAAAGAATAACGACCACCGTACCTGTCGGTGGGAAAGAGTTCTATTAGTCTGAAGGTATTGAAGGTTTTTGTGATCAGTATATATCAGGATTGGCAATTGAGTGCCCTCGAGTAGATGTTGCCAATTCTCTAACGCCAGTTTTATGGCTAGTAACTCCTTCTCACCTACTGGGTAGTTCACCTCGGGGCTGCTTAATGATTTTGAGAAGAAAGCAACTGGGTGAAGAGGTGAGGTGTTTGTTGGTCGTTGTGAGAGAACTGCTCCTACTGCCATATTTGACGCATCTACCTCCAAGATGTATTGAAGGGATGGGTCTGGATGGCATAGTATGGGGGCAGTAGTAAAGCTTGATTTCAGCAGACAGAATGCTCCATTTGCTTCTGTTGACCAATTAAAAGGTTTCTTCGTGCTTGTGAGTTGTGTGAGAGGTTTCACAATCGCAGAGAAGTTCTTAATGAAATTCCTATAGTAGTTAGAGAATCCTAGGAACCTTTGTAATGCTTTGCGAGTGGTTGGCACAGGCCAATCCAGAATGCAGGATATTTTGCTCATGTCCATTTTGATTCCATTTTTAGATATAATATATCCTAGGAATAGTACTTCCTCTTTATGAAACAAACATTTTTTTGATTTAACGTATAAGTTATGTGCAAGTAGCCTTGACAACACAAGTCTCACATGTTTTATGTGCTCAGGTAAGGAATGAGAATAGATAAGTATATCGTCCAAATATACTACGACACAAACATCAAGCAAGTCTCTGAATATCTCATTTATAAATCGTTGGAAGGCTGCGGGAGCATTACATAGCCCAAATGGCATTACAAGGTACTCAAACAGTCCGTATCTGGTTCTGAATGCCGTCTTCCATTCATCCCCTTTACGGATTCGAATTAAATTGTATGCCCCTTTTAGGTCCAATTTTGAAAAGAAAGAAGCTCCACGCACCTGTTCGATAAGTTCAGGAATAAGAGGTAAAGGATAACGATCCTTTATTGTAATGGCATTTAATTGTCTGAAATCAATGATAGGCCTAAGGCTAGAATCCTTATTACGGACAAAGAAGAGTCCAGCAGCAGTGGAGGAAGTAGAAGGTCGGATGAATCCTTTTGTCAAGTTCTCATCCAGATACTCCTTAGGATGAGAGAGTTCATCCTGCGAGAGAGGATAAACATGTCCGAAAGGCAACTTGCTATTAGGGAGTAGATCGATACAACAATCATAGTCCCTATGGGGAGGTAGCATTTGAGCGTTTTTCTCAAGGAAAACCTCCGATAAATCCTGATAACACTTGGGTATAATGTCATCCGGCCCTACAGACAGTATCCTATCATATGTGGGGAGATTACACGTCGTTTCACAATAGTGAGAAGAGAAGGTTAGCGTTCTTGTTTTCCAATCGATGATTGGTTGATGTATGTGTAACCAGGGAAGTCCCAAAATGATTGGAAAATGTGGTGAAGTTAATACATCAAAGGTGGTGGTCTCCACATGAGAGTCGTCAGCAGTTACAAGGAGTGCCTGTGTCTGACTGGTGATAGGACCAGAGGATAAAGGGGTACCGTTAATAAAACTAACGGAGACAGGTTTGGGTTTAGAAACAATAGGTATTTTATTAAGGGAGACAAAACAAATGTCAATGTAGTTTCCACAAGATCCTGTGTCGATCATAGCCTTGGTGGTGATCCTAGTTTGGTCCCACTGCAATGTTAAATGAACAAAAAGATAAGGATTAGAAAAGGAAGTTGTGAGTCCCCCTAGCAAGACATTTGAACACTCACCCTCTTTCCTGCGGACAAGGGGACAGCCGCTTATCAAATGATTCGGGGATGCGCAGTACATGCAAAGATGTTCCATTTTCCTCCTGGCACGTTCAGAAAGGGTCAGAGGTGGGCGTATCATTCCTACTTCCATAGGAGTAGGGTCAGCAGGCAACATCCGAGAAGGACTGGAAAATGGTGAGCCCATCTTCTCAGCCTTCCTTTCTCATAGTCGTCTGTCAATATTGATACTGGTCTGTATCAGTACCTCTAGAGTGCCAGGTAAATCCGCTCGGGCGAGCTCGTCTTTAACGGCCTCAGATAGGCCGAGTCTAAACTGCGTTCTCAAAGATGTGTCGTTCCACCCTGAATCAGGGGACCATCTTTTAAAATTTGCCACGAAATCTTCAACAGGTCTCCTTCCTTGTTTTAAGGCCCGTAATTGGGTATCAGCGGTACTCTGCTTATTGGGGTCTTCATATAAACTAGCGAGTTGTGCTAGAAATAAAGGGTAAGAATTAAGGAGTGGATCATCCTTTTCAAAGAGAGCGTTTGCCCAGGCCCGGGGTTCACCCGTTAAATAGGAGATGACGGTACCAACCTTAATTTGGTCAGTGGTGTAGGTTAGAGGTTTTAACAAAAAAAGCAAACGACATGCGTTTTTAAATTCACGAAATTTGCTCCGATCACCAGAAAACACTAGAGGGTTTATCTTAGGCTCACGGGGCTGAGCAGCAGAAAGCTGTGTGAGACGGCCAACCTGCTGTCTCAAGGTCTGATTTTCGTTTTGTACCTCTGTGAGCGCAAGGATCAATGCATCTACTTGCTGTTTTAATTGTAGTACATGAGTGGGTAACTCTGCTGAATCCATATTTTTTTTTTAAAGGCTCGTTCAATCTGTAACGTTCATGCGTTTTTGTTAGTGGATGGATTTACAGCTGCAGAATTATTACATTCAGTAGCCTTGTAGAGATTCTGTTGAACAACATATCCAACTCTCAGGACTTCATCACCGTGCACAGCCTGTTATGCAATATACATATACTCAATCAGATGTTTAATGGAGGGATAGAATATATGAGATTGTATAGATGAGAGACAGGCAATTGTATGGTGAACACTAAGAGTAGTATTAGGAGAGTTGCAGGATGGTAAGCAGATAGGTTCTGATGTCAAGTATAGTGCAGATGGTGAGAGGACACAGATGGAGTATACTTAGACAGAGTATCCTAGTGCAAAGATAGTTGAAGGTAGTCCCAAGAGCTAACTGTCTATGCAGATGATAGTAGATAGATAGATACAGATAGTCCTGGTAATTGCAGTAGATGACAGTAAATAGATAGATACAGATAGTCCTGGTAATTGCAGTAGATGACAGTAGAAGATTGGTTAGTAAGAATCCCCTGTGGGGTACTTATCACTTAGATAGGTTAGTAGTAACAGTGTCCATAGAGAGAGGTGATCCCGTAGCGAGATACGGATCAGCAGCGAGGTTCCGGCTTCAGTTCAGCAAAGGGAAATGTCAGCAGCTCCGACTTCACAGGAGAAGGTGCGGTGAACATGTGGTTTGAACGAGCAATGAGTGAGAGAAAGCCGGCGATTGAAATAGCCGCTCATAGCGGCGCTCGGCAATGATGTCATCCGGTCTTAAAGGTGTATGCGTCTCTTGGATAACAAGATGGGACGCAATTTAGTAAGAGAGAAATAGGTAACAAGGGTACCAGAGGTACCAGAACATTACAGTATGCCCCTTTTAGGTCCAATTTTGAAAAGTAGGTAGCTCCGCGCACTTGTTTAATAAGTTCGGGAATGAGAGGTAAAGGATAGCGATCCTTTATCGTAATGGTATTTAATTGCCTATAGTCAATAATAGGCCTGAGACTTAAATCCTTATTGCGGACAAAGAAAAGTCCTGCAGCTGTGGAAGAAGTAGAGGGTCTAATAAACCCTTTCGCTAAATTCTCATCCAAGTATTCCTTGAGATGAGAAAGTTCATCCTGAGAAAGATGATAAACATGACCGAAAGGTAGTTTACTATTAGGGAGTAGATCAATAGAACAATCGTAGTCCCTGTGGGGAGGCAATACATGAGCATTTTTCTCAAGGAAGACTTCTGATAGATCCTGATAACATGGTGGTGGTGAAATTTCATCTGACACCATGGACAGGATTTTTTTATATGATTGAAGGTTACACGTGGTCTCGCAGTAGTGAGAGGGGAAGGTTAAAGTCCGTGTTTTCCAATCAATGATTGGTTGATGTATGTGTAACCAGGGAAGTCCCAAAATAATGGGAAAATGGGGTGAAGGTAATACATCAAAGTGGTGGTCTCAGCATGAGACTCGTTAGCAGTAGCAAGGAGTGCTTGTGTCTGATTGGTAATTGGACCAGAAGATAACGGAATACCGTTAATAAAACTAACAGAGACAGGTTTAGATTTTGAAATAATAGGTATTTTATTTAAAGCTACAAAACTAGTGTCAATGTAGTTCCCACAAGACCCTGTGTCGATCATAGCCTTGGTGGTGATCCTATTATGGTCCCACTGTAAGGTCAATGAATAAAAAGATAGGGATTAGAAAAAGAAGTCGTTAATCCCCCCAGCAAGACATGTGAACACTCACCCTCTTTTTTGCGGACAAGGGGACAGACGCTTATCAAATGATCCGGGGAGGCGCAGTACATGCAGAGATTTTCAGATCTTTTCCTGGCTCGTTCAGTAGACGATAATGGTGGGCGTATGGTTCCTACCTCCATAGGAGTAGGGTCAACGGGCGAAACCCGAGAAGGATTGGATAATGGTATTTCCATTTTCTCAGCCTTTCTTTCTCGCAGTCGCCTGTCAATATTGATGCTGAGTTGTATTAAGGCATCCAAAGTGCCAGGTAAATCCGCTCGGGCGAGCTCGTCTTTAACGGCTTCTGATAACCCGAGTCTGAACTGGGTTCGCAAAGATGCATCATTCCACCCTGAATCAAGGGTCCATCTTTTGAACTCTGCTACGAAGTCTTCAACAGGTCTCCTTCCTTGTTTTAAAGCCCTCAATTGGCTGTCAGCAGTACTCTGCCTATTTGGGTCTTCATATAGGCTAGCGAGTTCTGCTAAAAATAAAGGATAGGAGTTAAGAAGAGGGTCATTTTTCTCAAAGAGAGAGTCTGCCCAAGCCCGTGGATCACCCGACAAATATGAGATAGTGGTGCAGACTTTAATTTGGTCTGTAGTGTAAGTACGAGGTTTTAGATTAAAAAGCAATTGACATGCGTTTTTAAATTCACAAAATTTTTTTCGATCACCTGTAAACACTAGAGGAGGGTTTATTTTGGGCTCAAGAGCTTGAGCAGCAGTAAGCTGTAAAATATGAGCTACCTGCTGTCTCAAAGTCTGATTTTCATTTTTCACTTCGGTAAGGGAAAGGATTAGTGCATCTACCTTTTGTGTTAATTGTAACACATGAGTGGCTAATTCTGCTGAATCCATTTTTTTTTTCTGGTTCGTACAATCTGTAACGCTCCGGCGTTTGTTTAGTGAACTGGATATGCAGCTGCAGAATTTCCACTCAGTAGTCGTGCAGAGATGTGTTGAATCACCATATCCAACTCTCCAGACTCATCATTGTGGCCCAGCCTGCCTCAGCATGCAAATATACAGGCACTCAGTTAAGATGTTCCTGGAGTGATAGGTTGTATACGATAGTATAGAGGTGATGTGCTGAAAGGACAGGCGTGAGTAGTGATAGCAATGATAGGCACTCAATAGTAATGTTCAGGAGTGTTAGCAGATGGTGATAGATAGTATGCAGATAGGTTAGCAATCATGTACAATTAACAGGTGGTAGGGGACAGCAGATGAAGTGTACAGGAATTGCTAACTCAGTGCAAGGATATAGATGGTAGTAGACTCAAGAGCTAGCAATCTATGTAACAGTGCAGATGATAGAAATAGTAATGCATAGATAGCAACAGTCTTTAGTATACAAGAGTAGATAGTGCAAGTTGATAGGAAGGAATCCCCTGCGGGGTACTTATCACTAGTTGGTTTTAGAGAGATGAGGGGTCCGGTAATGAGGAGAAGGATCGGTAGCGAGATACAGGATCCGTAGCGAGATACAGGAAATAGCTGGAGGCTTCGGCAGCGTCAGACAAGGCTGTGTAACAAGCGGTTTGTACGAACACCTTGTGAGTGAAAACCGGCGATTGAAATAGCCGCTCAGAGCGGCGCCTAGTGATGACGTCACGAGATTTAAAGGGACAGGTAGCTATATGCGGAAGAATTGGGCTGGAAGGGTACCGAAGGTACCAGAATCTTACACTTCCCAAGTGAGTATCCATCGAACAGATCCTATAGTCTGCATAACTGTTTTGATTACAACACACACCCATATGTTATTTTACCCCAGTTTGTCCAAATTATCCTAATGCTAATTCGCAACTCTTTACATTTATTTTTGTTATTATTTATTATTCACTATTTCTCATTCTCATTCTCATTTTTATTTCTGTTTTCATTTTTATTTTTTATTTTAATTTTATAATTCTATATGTATATAATTTCTTATATAATTTTTATATATATATATTTTTATATATATTTTCTATATTTTAATTTTTTATACATTTATACTTTTATATACTTTATATATTTTTATTTCCCACACATATATATATATATATATGTGTGTATTTTTTTATATATATATATATGTATATATATGTGTGTATGTATATGTATGTATATATATACATGAATTTTTTTTATATTTTTTATATTTTTTTTATTTTTTTTTATATTTCTTATTTATTTGTATTTTTTAATCTTTTAATTTTTAATTCTATTTTTATCTTTATCGCCATTCACATTCGCTATCCCTTTCCCAAACCAATTCTAGTTCTACTTTTATTCATATTGGTCTTGGGACCAATTAAAGCACAATTCGCTCATTCAAGATTGGCCCCCATACCATCCCACTCAGTCACACACAGTCTCTGCTCCCTCTCACTTGCTCTCTCTACTATTCCAGCTCTCATACTGTTTCCTGTCTCCCACATATATTCGTGGCGCTTTGCTGTGTGACTATCGTTCTCTTATTGTCCCTGCTGAGCCACCGTATATCAGCTCCCCAAACCACTGGCATATAAGCCCATATCCAAAATGGCCCCTGCACGGCCTGAAGAAGGAGCGCATGCTCTGCAATGCGTCGCCGTTCTAGTGCACAGTGTCTCCAGGAAGTGACATCACGGCCCTCCTCCCTGCGGACCCACGCTGCTAAACCACCACAGAGCGATCAGCGCGTCCCCTACCAGGAGATCGCAGCTCATCCTCCACAGCACCAGCTCCGCCAGGATCACGGAAGGACCCCCTGGACGAACTCTGCCAAAACCCATCACTCTATTGAGATGCCTGTTTTTACCTTACTCCTGTGAGTAGTACTCTTTGAATTGTTAATAAATTTTGCATTGCTACACTTAGATCGGTGCCCGGTCTTCTCTCTTTTTGTCTTGGATCATACAGGGTAACTTCACCCTTCACTGGAGGCGGCCATCAAAGTGTATAGCAAACTACACTGGACTTTGTTTATTGAAGCCAACCTTGCCATATCTGCTCTATGCATAGATACTGCATGCGGTTCCGACAATCTGATTGCGCCAATCTCTCAATATGTATTCTGATACATATTTTCATATTTTTTGTAACAAAATCCCAAAAAGCATATATTGATTGGTTTGTGCAAAAGTTAAAGCGTGTACAAACTATAGGATATTTTTATGGAATTTTTATTCATTTATTTTTTACTAGTAATGGTGGCGATCAGTGACCAGTGGCGCCCGTTCCTTGGGGGCGCAGGGGCGCCGCCCCCCCCTATCATAGTTACATAGTTAGTGAGGTTGAAAAAAGACATCAGTCCATCCAGTTCAACCTATGATGTGTGTGTGTGTTTGCTTTTAACCGTACATTGTATACCCCTGTATGTTGTGGTCTCTAAGGTGCCCATCTAATAGTTTTTTGAAACTATCAATGCTTCCTGCTGATACGACTGCTTGTGGAAGAGAATTCCACATCCTTACCGCTCTTACAGTGAAGAACCCCTTACGCATTTTAAGGTTAAACGGCCTTTCCTCTAGTTTTAGTGAGTGGCCACGTGTCTTATTGTATTCCCTTACTCTGAATAGTTTGTTCCTTATGCTAGGGTCGCCAGTACAGTATTTGTACACTGATATCATATCCCCCCTCAATCGTCTCTTCTCCAGAGAGAATAGGTTCAGTGCTTGTAGTCTTTCCTCATAGCTGATATCCTCCATTCCCCTAATTATTTTTGTTGCCACATCCTTACCGCTCTTACAGTGAAGAACCCCTTACGCATTTTAAGGTTAAACGGCCTTTCCTCTAGTTTTAGTGAGTGGCCACGTGTCTTATTGTATTCCCTTACTCTGAATAGTTTGTTCCTTATGCTAGGGTCGCCAGTACAGTATTTGTACATTGATATCATATCCCCCCTCAATCGTCTCTTCTCCAGAGAGAATAGGTTCAGTGCTTGTAGTCTTTCCTCATAGCTGATATCCTCCATTCCCCTAATTATTTTTGTTGCCCTTCTCTGGACTCTTTCCAATTCCAGCACATCCTTCCTGAGGACCGGTGCCCAGAACTGGACAGCATACTCCAGATGTGGCCGGACCAGAGTCTTGTAGAGAGGGAGAATAATCTCTTTATTTCTGGAGTGAATGCCCTTTTTTATACATCCCAGTATTCTGTTGGCTTTGCTTGCAGCGGCTTGGCATTGCATGCCACTGCCAAGCCTGTTGTCTACCAGTACCCCCAAGTCTTTTTCCATCCTAGACTCACCCAGAGGTTCCCCCCCTAGTGAGTAGCTTGCTTTCTGGTTTCTGGCCCCCAAGTGCATTACTTTACATTTTTCAACATTAAACCTCATCTGCCATGTAGTTGCCCACCGCGTTATTTTGTTCAGGTCCGCTTGTAAGGTTTCCACATCCCGCATAGACGATATTGGCAAGCTTAGTTTAGTATCATCCGCAAATACTGAGATTGTACTAGATATCCCCTCCTCTAGATCATTTATGAATAAATTAAATAGGATTGGTCCCAGGACAGAACCCTGGGGGACCCCACTTTCCACACCCGCCCAATCCGAGTACTCCCCATTAATCATCACCCTCTGGACTCTCCCCTGGAGCCAGTTCTCTATCCAGGTACTCACCTTATGGTCCATACCTACCTTCCTTAGTTTGTACAGTAAGCGTTTGTGGGGAACGGTGTCAAAGGCCTTTGCAAAGTCCAGATACACCACATCCACAGGCTTTCCTTTATCTAGGTGGCAGCTCACTTCATCGTGGAAGGTTAATAGATTGGTTTAGCAAGAACGATTTTTCATAAATCCATGCTGATTACTACTAATAATACAGTTTTCATTACTAAAGTCTTGTATGTGGTCCCTTAACATCCCCTCCAAAATCTTGCAGACTACAGATGTTAGGCTGACCGGCCTATAGTTACCCAGGATACACCTCGGCCCCTTTTTAAATATTGGTACCACGTTGGCTTTTTTCCAATCAGCTGGCACCATACCCGTCTGTAAACTATCCTTAAAGATCAAGAATAATGATTTTATCTGCATGCAGGGGCGCCGGACGCATGGAGCTCAATGGGGTTTTTTTTTTTTACCATCACCTGATTAGAGCCAGAGGCTCTAATAGGGCGATGCAAAGGGTGGACACGGGGCGCAGAGCAGTGTGTCCCAAGCCCACCCATTGTGTGACAATAGCGAATGAAAATTTGCTATTGTCACACGGATCCTCCTCCTGGCCAATCAGGGAGCGCGTCCGATACAAGGCCACAAGGCAAACCCCATGCCATTGGCCGAGGAGGAGGCGGGAGTGGGAGGACTCGTGGAGACGTCGGGGGATTGAAGCCGCCGCTGGGACACTGAAGAGAAGGTGCCGCCGCAGCTGCTCCAGGGCTCCAGGTAAGTGCACTGGTCTTGGGGGGGGGGGGCACACTGCATTCTAAGGGGGCATGTATGCTGGTCACTGCATTCTAAGGGGGCATGTATGCTGGTCACTGCATTCTAAGAGGGCATGTACGCTGGTCACTACATTCTAAGGGGGCATGTATGCTGGTCACTGCATTGAAAGGGGGCATGTATGCTGGTCACTGCATTAAAAGGAGCATGTATGCTGGTCACTGCATTGAAGGGGGAATGTACGCTGGTCACTGCATTGAAAGGGGGCATGTACGCTGGTCACTGCATTGAAAGGGGGCATGTAGGCTGGTCACTGCATTGAAAAGGGCATGTACGCTGGTCACTGCTTTGAAAGGGGGCACACTATACCTTAATTACTGAAGGCCCCTTTCACACTTTTGCGACCTCAAAGTCACGCAATTTTATACAGCGTTTTTTGCCGCAAAGCAATGCCTATTACATTGTTCTGTTTGCGGCCCCCCCCAAAAAATTTTGAGCACCAGCCGCCACTGTCAGTGACTTATAGCGGGACTGCGACAAAGGGATCGTACGATAATCTAATCGTTTGTACACAGTTTTTCAGGAGCCGATCACAACAGTTCATCCAATTTTATCTAATAGAACAAGCGCGATACCAAATCGTATGATTTTCATTTAATCAGTAGTTTTCATCTGAAAATACAATACAAAAAACTTACCATTAGTTTACCGGTAACGGCTTTACTGATGAGCCTTCCAGGACGGCCCAAACATGAGAGATGATAGGCTCCTCCTACCGGAAACACAATCAATCAACATAGTTAAAAGGCCCCACCCTTCCCTCTGCCCCTCAGTTGTAAATAAGTATCTTCCACAACTAATTTTCCTTGCGGATCTGTTCCCAAGATGCTCCCGCCTTCTCGGCCCATGATGTTGCTAGGGCTCTTGTAGAGTGCACTTTTATCCTAATAGGAGCAGGGATACCCGATGCCTCATAAGCGGTGGTAATTGCCTGTCGGATCCATCTAGATACTGAAGTCTTAGAGGCCTGCAGCCCTTTCCTAGGCCCGGTGTGAAGGACTAATAGATGGTTAGACCTCCTGAAGGGCTTTGTTCTCTCCAATTAAGTGAGCAAAGCTCTCCTTACATCAATGCAATGGAAACTTCTTTCCTTACTATTCTTTGGATTATCACAGAAAGATGGCAGGTTTATTTCCTGTGTTCTGTGAAAAGGAGATGCTACCTTCGGTAGATACAGAGGATCTGGTCTTAAGACTATCCTGTCTGGAAATACTACCATAAATGGTTCTTTGATCGAGAGAGCTTGAAGGTCTCCTACTCTTCTAGCTGTCGTGATGGCCAGTAAGAAGGTTAATTTTAGGGACAACATTTTAAGGGAAATTTCTTCCAATGGTTCGAAGGGATCCCTCGATAATGCCTCTAGGACCCTTGTCAGGTCCCAAGGTGGGAACCTGTCTTTAACAATAGGGGTAACTCTTTTTCTGGCCAACAGAAATCTTTTGATCAGTGGCTCTTTCGCCAGACGGTTGTCTAGAAACACCGAAAGAGCCGCCACTTGTATGCTAAGGGTGTTAATCGTCACACCCTTATTCACCCCCTCCTGTTAAAACTCTAGGATTACAGGGATAGAGGAGGAGGCAAAACCCTTTTGCCTACCCCAGGTACAAAATCTTTTCCATACCTTAGTGTAGATCTTTTTTGTAACAGGTTTCCTGCTTAACAAAAGAGTATCTACCACCTTCTGTGAGCAACCTTTAGAAATTAGGAGTTGGCTCTCAGTAGCCAAGCTGCCAACTGAAAAAACCCAGGGTCCGGACACAGAACAAGACCCTGTGACAATAGGTTTTGAGAGACTGGAAGATGCCATGGGCAAGCTACTGCCATGGCTTTCATTATAGCAAACCAAGGCCTCTTTGGCCACCATGGGGCAATTAAAATCAATCGGAGATTCCCTGACTGATTTAATTTTTGAAGGACTCTCGGAATTAACATCAGAGGGGGGAAGGCATATGCTAGGTTGAACTGCCACGGTTGGGCTAGTGCATCCAACCCTGTCATCCCTCTGGTCCGAGTAAGGGAGAAGAAACTGTCCACCTTCTTGTTCTGAGCCGTGGCGAACAAGTCTATCTCTGGGGTTCCAAATCTTTGAACTATCAACTGAAAGACTTTGGGATCTAACTCCCATTCTCCCTCTTGGATAAGATGACGACTGAGGAAGTCGGCTTGTAGGTTGTTTTTCTCCCTGATGTGAACTGCTACCAGGGATACTACCCTTTCCTCGGCCCAACTCAGGATTTCTGTAGCTAAGTCCAAGAGGGGCCTGGATCTGATTCCTCCTTTCCTGTTCAGATATACCACTGTTGTAGTATTGTCCGAAAGGATGAGAACTTCTCTGTTGAGAATGTTTATTTGGAAGGCTTTCAAGGCCTCCCCCACTGCCTTCAACTATCTGAAATTTGATTGAAGCTTGAGCTGTTCTTTTTGTCCCAGATCCTTTGTGTATGAGCTCCGTCCATGTGGGCTCCCCAACCCTTTGTGCTGGCATCCGTGGTAATCTCTATAGGATTCCACTGCCCCCAGGGTCTGCCTTTCCCCAAGTTGGTTTGGTCTTTCCACCATTCCAGGGATGTTTGTACTTGTGGAGTGAGGATGACGTGCTCGTTTAACCACTTGCCTACAGTGCACTTTCACCCCCTTCCTGCCCAGACCGATTTTCAGCTTTCAGCGCTCTCACACTTTGACTGAGAATTACTCAGTCATGCAACACTGTACCCATACAAAAATTGTGTCCTTTTTTTCACACAAATAGAGCTTTCTTTTGATGGTATTTGATCAATACTGGGTTTTTTATTTTTTGTGCTATAAATAAAAAAAGACTGAAAATATCGTGAAAAAACGCATTTTGCTTTGTTTCTGTCATAAAATTTTGCAATTTAGTCATTTTTCTTCACAAATTTTGGCCAAAATTTATACTGCTACTTATCTTTGGTAAAAATAACCCAAGTAAGTGTATATTATTTGGTCTTTGTGAAAGTTATAGAGTCCACAAGCTATGGTGCGAATCATTGAAAATTGATCACACTTGATCACACCTGATGTACTGAAGGCCTATCTCATTTCTTGAGACACTAAAAAGTCAGGAAAGTACAAATACCCCCCAAATGACCCCTTTTTGGAAAGTAGACATTCCAAGGTACTTAATAAGGGGCATGGTGAGTTTTCTGAAGTTGTAATTTTTTCCCACAATGCTTTGCAAAATGAAGATCTTTTTTTTTTTTTTTTTAACAAATTGCCGTATTAACAGGTTATTTCTCTCACACAGAACATGTATACTTGCCACTACACCCCAAAACACATTCTACTACTCCTCCTGAGTATGGCGATACCACATGTGTGAGACTTTTTCACAGCCTGGCCACATACAGAGGCCTAACATCCAAGTAGCAGCGTCTGGCATTCTAGGAGCACAAATTACACATATAACTTCCTGACAACCTATCGCACTTTTGAAGGCCCTGGAGCACCAGGACAATGGAAACCCCCATAAAATGACCCCATTTTGGAAAGCAAACAGCCCAACGTATAATTTTTGAGGCATAATGAGTCTTTTGAATATGTAATTTTCTCTGTCGCTCATTGACAGACGTAGTCCTCGTTGATTCAACACACTCGGGTTATGCTGCCCTCTACAGGAGTAGGACTAGACAGGAAAGAAAACACTCTGGCCACACCTTAGGGGCAGTCCCAGAGGGTATATCCTCTCTCTCTCTGCTACAGCAAATCAGTTTTTTTCTGTCTAGTTAGGAGTAAGGACCTAGATACCTTGCTGGGATCTTCGGTCCTGGCAGGATTTTTTTCTTAGAAAAGATTTTTTAGACAGCTTTTTTTCTCCAGTGTTCCTGTGAGATCTTCAAGCAAGAAAGCTGAACTGGGCGACGGGCTGGATGTTGAGATCCAGTGGTCACCCCAGTTCAGCCTACGAGCGCGTGCAGGCCATAGCTCCGCGCTGGGTCGGCCGCGACATAGTCCCACTGGACGGGGACTGACCCTGCGAGTTAAACGTCTCGCCGAAACGCCTAAGACCAAGAGTCACGGCATCCGTACTGGTCGACAGCCCTCCCACCTCGGTGGAGAGGGGTACTGTCAGGAGTTGGCGCCCGCCTGGTTCCGGTATGGTGAGTAGTATGTTCCCCCTTTCCCCCTGACGGGTCTTGTGGTGAACGCGGGCCCCTCGCTGTAATGGTAAGGATGGGTCTTCCCTCTATCCTATAACATGTCACAGATCCCCCTGTTTGAGTGTGATTTTTGTGAACAAAAAGCCAGGAGGCTTGGTTTGGGAGCTGACAATCTAATTGCTAAGATGTTAAAATGATGAAGTCAATGGCAGTACTAGAACTTTACTGTGATAGTATAAAATATCCTACCTGTCAGAAGCCACAGGGCGATGTCTATATATGTATACTGCATTCCAGATCATTCCTCCAGCTAAACAGATGCCTCCCTACGGCCACGGACCGCATATGGCCCGCCAGGGTCCGGTACCGCCGACCACGCTGACCACCATGAGGGTGAAGGGTTGTGAGGCCGAGATCCTTCTGCAGACATGCCGCTATTCTGTGCAGGCCGCCGCCATTGTCTGGTAGATTGCATGAGGCCGCCATTTTGGGGTAGCCTCGTGTCTCCAGCA
Organism: Pelophylax lessonae; assembly: GCF_965119305.1. Lineage (NCBI taxonomy): Eukaryota > Metazoa > Chordata > Amphibia > Anura > Ranidae > Pelophylax > Pelophylax lessonae. The sequence goes on from NC_138773.1 coordinate 137,670,899, forward strand.
TGGGGGCGGCCATGTTTGAGGTGACTCAAACACCTCGTGGAGCTAGGGGAGGCGCCGGAAGGCGTGCAGAGGGGCGGAGCCGCCTCCTTTCTTCCCGGGAAGCCAGCCAAGAGACTTCCTGTCTGCTCTAGACAGTGCTGAGACAAGTTGCAGTTGAAACTCTGAGCATCAAGTGGTGAGCCCTGGGGTCTATCTCTCTCTCTCGTTCTATAGGGGTCCCTAAGCAGGTACACTGAGGGGCTTTGTGGCTCTGGGGGTCTGAAAAAAAAAAAAAAGTGGTTTTATTTTTTTTTGGCAAATTGATTTTTTCCGGGTAGCATCTGGAATTATCATGGACCCTGCCACACAAGTACCCCCACCTGTTTCCCTTGAGGGGGCCGCGGGACCCGCCGGTGCACAGAGTATGGATGCATTTACAGCAGTTTTGGAGTCTTTGGTGGCTCGGGTGGAGACGGCCTGTCAGGAACGGGGGTCAAGAAAGCGACCCCCGCCTACCCCTATATCATCTGATACTTCAGATTCAGATTCTGAGATGGTCATTGCAGCTGCAGGTCCCTCTGCAGGGGCTGTTGTCTCAGGTAAAGTTCCCTCAGACAGTGAGGAGGACGTTCATGCTTCCGCCATAATTCAGGAAGAAGCATTGGTGGACGCACTAGTTGTGGCGGTTCGGGAAACCTTAAGACTTGAGGTTTTACCGGCAGAGGCAACTGAAACAGAGATTCCCTTTGGTACTAACAAACCCACCAAAACGGTGAAGGTTTTTCCTGTACCCAAGTGTTTTGGTAATAAAATTAAAGAAGAATAGGAGCATTCCAAGTGTACCTTTACTATTTCCAAGCGCATTGCTAGACGCTATCCGTTTGAGGAATCCCTCATTAAGAAATGGACGGTACCACCAGTGGTGGATCCACCTATTTCCAGACTGAATAAAGCCACGGTTATTCCGGTGGAGGATGCATCTTCCTTTAAAGATCCGGTGGATCGGAAAGTAGAAGCGGAGTCCCGCACTATCTTTTCCCTGATAGGGTCAGCCTTTAGACCAGTAATTGTCATTGGTTTAGTTTCTCAGACATTAACGGAATGGGCGAGATTGGTGCGCCAGGACCTGAAGGGGAAAGATATCCCCCAGGCAACATCTGATTTGATGGAACAGATTATACAAGGACTACAGTTTATCTGTGACGCAGCCTTGGATGCTACCCCCCTATTAGGGCATGCATCTATGTCAGTGGTAATCCTCAGACGTGTGCTGTGGTTAAAATGCTGGTCAGCGGACATAGGTTCCAAAAAGACCTTGACGAATCTCCCCTTTCAGGGGAATCGCCTATTTGGGGCCACCCTAGATGAGATCATTAAGGATGCCACTGGGGGCAAAAGCACTTTTTTGCCACAGGCTGCTAAAGCTAAAGGACCTTGTAACAAGCGGGGACCTTTCTTTACCGCCCATAAAGGGTTCGTTCGCTCAGCTGGAGCAAGCGGGAAGGGCAAGACTCCTCCAGGAGGGTTCAAGAAGGGCTGGTCGGACAGACAAAAGACCGACTCAGCCAAACCTGAAGCAAAGGATTACACAGCCTGAAGGTGCGCCCCCACCCGGCTTGAGGGTGGGGGGACGTCTTCACCGGTATTCAGGGCATTAGATCGAGCATCGACCACTGCTACCGGTGCGATTCTTTCCTTCCAACATCTAAGTACTACAGGGAGCGGTAGTTACCGTTCCCTGAACAGATCATTTTCTTTAACTTTTCCAAAGATTAGCCTCAGTTCCCCACAAGAATCGGATCCGGTTGAACAGACAGACCAAGGAGCCTCTAGCCGGGTGACTTCGGTCCCTGTGGTTCAACCAGGAGAAATCACCACTTCTGATAGGAATCAGGTGTCTGATAAATGTGTGGGAACAGAGAACGATCAGACTTTGTCGGATGGCCGGGGCCAGATAGCTCTAGGGCAGGGTGGTTCGGATCCAGTCAGCGCCAGTTGTCCTGGAAATTCTAGGATGGCCTCTTCAAGCCGGTCTGGCCGACTTGGACATGCTAGTCGCGGACGTTCCTTGGGAACTTCTTCTCAGAGAGTGTCTGCGGTCTCAAGGACCGATCTTCCATCGTGCTTTACAGTCGCTGGTTTTAATGGCCTGGCCATTGAGACCCAGGTACTGAAGGACAGAGGTTTGTCAGCTTCAGTTATTCCTACTCTAATTAAGGCAAGGAAAGCAACTTCCAGCAAGGTCTATTATCGCACATGGAAGACTTATATCGCGTGGTGCGAATCGTTAGGAATTCCTCCACGTACCTATTCGGTGACCCGAATATTGGCCTTTCTGCAAAAGGGGGTTGAGCAGAAACTAGCCTTGAGCATGATCAAGGGTCAGGTTTCAGCATTAGCAATCTTCTTTCAGAAACCTTTGGCTACAAAATCCTTGGTGCGGAATTTCATCCAAGGGGTGCGGCACCTGGCTCCACCAGTCCGCGCGCCCTTACCGCCTTGGGATCTTAATTTGGTTTTGTCGGTTCTGCAGAAACCTCCCTTTGAAAACATCAGGGAGATTCCCTTGCTGACTTTATCCCAGAAGGTAGCCTTCTTAGTGGGTATCACTTCTGCACGCAGGGTGTCAGAACTGGCTGCATTGTCATGCCAGTCCCCATACTTAGTGATTCATAGGGATAAGGTAGTTCTTCATCCTAAGCCATCCTTTCTTCCAAAGGTGGTTTCAGACTTTCATCTGAATGAAGATATTGTACTACCTTCCTTGTGTCCTCAGCCCAATCATCATCGGGAACATGCGCTGCATTCCTTGGATGTGGTTCGGGCAATCAGGGTATACCTGAAAGCTACGGAATCGTTCCGTGAGACGGATTCACTTTTTGTGATCACGGATGGCCCCAGAAAGGGGTTGCCTGCATCTGCTGCGACTATCTCCAAATGGATTAGACAGACGGTGGTACAGGCTTATTCTATTAAGGGTCGGAGTCCTCCGTTCCCTGTTAGGGCGCACTCCACTCGAGCGCTCAGTACTTCCTGGGCCTTCCGCCATCAGGCGTCAGTGGTCCAGGTATGTAAGGCGGCCACCTGGTCGTCGGTACATACCTTTACAAAATTTTATAAGATTGATGTGATGGCATCGGCGGATGCCTCATTTGGCCGCAAGGTTTTGCAGGCCGCAATTTGAGGAGACCGGTGGTCTACCTCGAGGGTTTTTTTCTGTTGGAATTTTCTGTTTGAGTCTCATCTTTGATTGATGAGCATTGAAGACTTCTAGTTGGCACCGGTTGGGCCTTCTAGATTGGATTTATTTTCCATTTTCCCACCCCTCATTTGTGGTACTGCTTTGGGACGTCCCGAGTGTGTTGAATCAACGAGGACTACGTCTGTCAATGAGCGACAGAGAAAAATTGATTTTTGTAAGATCTTACCGTAAAATCCTTTTCTCTTAAGCTCATTGACAGACGTAGTATCCGCCCCTCTATTTTGAGTTGGGTTGGGTTAAATTCTCTAAACACTGCTTTGTGACATAACTGATTTGCTGTAGCAGAGAGAGAGAGGATATACCCTCTGGGACTGCCCCTAAGGTGTGGCCAGAGTGTTTTCTTTCCTGTCTAGTCCTACTCCTGTAGAGGGCAGCATAACCCGAGTGTGTTGAATCAACGAGGACTACGTCTGTCAATGAGCTTAAGAGAAAAGGATTATACGGTAAGATCTTACAAAAATCCATTTTTTTTCCACAAGTTTTTGGAAAATGTGGAAAGAAAATGAAAACACATTTTTTTTACACAAAGCTGTCCATTTATGCAATATTTCTAACACATAGCATGTACATAGCAAAAATTGCACCCCAAAATACATTCTGCTATTCCTCCTGAGTATGGCGATACCACACGTGTAACACTTTTTCACAGCCTGGCCACATACATAGGCCTAACATCCAAGTAGCTCTTTACAAAAAGTTGTCCATTTATCCACTTTAAGACTGGGCCTATTTTTGACACTTGGTGTTTACAAGCTAAAATCATTTTTTTTGCTAGAAAACTACTTGGAACCCCCAAATATTATATATTTTTTTTAGCAGAGACCCTAGAGAATAAAATGGAGATCGTTGCAATATTTTTTATCACACCATATTTGCGCAGCAGTCTTCCAAATGCGATTTTTTTTGAAAAAAATTCACTTTTTTGAACTAAAAAATAAGAAAACAGTAAATTTAGCCCAATTTTTTTCCATAATGTGAAAGATAATGTTACGCCGAGTAATTAGATACCCAACATGTCATGCTTCAAAATTGCGCATGCTCACAGAATGGCGCCAAACATTGGTACTTAAAAATCCCCATAGGCAACATTTTAAAAATGTCTGCAGGTTACTAGCTTAGAGTTACAGAGGAGGTCTAGGGCTCAAATTATTGCTCTCGCTCTAACAATCGCGGCGATACCTCACATGTATGGTTTAAACACCGTTTACATATGTGGGCGGGACTTGCGTATGCGTTTGCTTCTGCGCGCGAGCTAACGGGGACAGGGCGCTTTAATTTTTTTTTTTTTCCTATTTATTTTATTTATTATTTTTTTATTTTTACACAGTTTAAAAGAAAAATGTTTTGATCATTTTTATTCCTATTACAAGGAATGTAAACATCCCTTGTAAGGCTCGGTTCACATTTATGCGATGCGGGAAGGCTGCGAATTCGCAGCCTGTTCCCGCATCGCACACGCACCCCCGGCAGTTCACACTGCCATATGCGATACGCTGGGGGTGTCAATGTAATCTTAACGACACCCCCAGTTTGATCGCATATCGCAGTGCGATCGTGCAGTTCGCACAGGATCGGATCGCACAAGTGTGAACCGCTGTGCGATCCGATCCTGATGCGGCAGCAAAAATGCCTCCTGTGCGTGTTTGCTGCGGGTGCGATGCGAATTTAGCCATACAAACTGTATGGCTAAACTCGCATCGCACAGCTGATCGCATGTAATGTCGGAGCAGTGCGCTCCGACATTACATGCGAACCCCGCACACGCAGAAGTGTGAACCGGGGGTAATAGAAATAGGCATGACAGGTCCTCTTTATTGTGAGATCTGGGGTCAAAAAGACCTCACACCTCACAACTACACTAAAAAAGAAAAAAAAAAAAAAATTGTTGAAAGAGGAAAAAAAAAAAGCGGCCCTTTAAACCGGTTGCTAGGCAACGTCTTTTGACGTAGCTCCGGTCCTCCAAGACCATAGAGTCGAGTGAGGGCCATCTTGCCCTCACTCGACTTCCGGTCTCTGAGGATCCGGGACCGGATAGTTTTCCCCGCTGCCGGCGGGTCCGGTAAGCTGGGAAAACGTCTGGGACGCGGCAGGAGGGGGGGGGCACCTCTTCCCCTGCACCGTAAGGGTAATTCCGCGGCCAATCCGCCACTGGGACCACCCTTATCTGAAAGCCGACCGCCCGCCGTTTCAAAAAATACCGGGGTTATGGGGGCTATCTGCTGCCATAACCCCAGTATTTAGCTTTTAATGGCCGACGCATATAGTCGTTAGGCGGTCAGTAAGCGATTGCATGTATATGGCAAACAGGTGACGACGACTGATGGGGTGACAGGTGACGATGACTGATGGGGTGACAGGTGACAATGACTGATGGGGTGACAGGTGACAATGACTGATGGGGTGACAGGTGACGATGACTGATGGGGTGACAGGTGACGATGACTGATGGGGTGACAGGTGACGATGATTGATGAGGTGATAGGTGATGATGATTGATGAGGTGACAGGTGACGATGATTGATGAGGTGACAAGTGACGATGATTGATGGGGTGACAGATGACAATCACTGACGGGGTGACATGTCACGATGATTGATGGGGTGACAAGTGACGATCACTGATGGGGTGTCAAGTGACGATGATTGATAGGGTGACAGATGACGATGACTGATGGGGTGACAGGTGACGATGACTGATGGGGTGACAGGTGACGGTGATTGATGGGGTGACAGGTGATGGGCGATGGTCACTGATGGGTGACAGGTGACGGGCGATGGTGCACGGCGGTACTGATGGCAGTCTCTGGTGACCGGTGAACTTTAGGCTACGTTCACATGTGAGCGTAGCGATCGCGGGCAGAATCACTGCGATTCTGCCCGCGATCCAGAAATCATTGCAAATCGCGGGGCGCCTGTGCGTTGCCCGTGATTTGCAATAGCACCCCAAACGCTGTGCGATGTTGCTGCGATTTCCGCCTGCCGAATCGAGGTAACATCGCGCAAACAACGCATAACGCCCCAAAGAAACTCTTGTACCTTTTTTGGGCGTCATGCGTTGTTTGCGCGATGTTACCGCGATTCGGCAGGCGGAAATGGCGGCAACATCGCACAGCATTTGGGGTGCTATTGCAAATCACGGGCAACGCACAGGCGTCCCGCGATTTGCAATGATTTCCGGATCACGGGCAGAATCGCTGTGATTCTGCCTGCGATCGCTGCGCTCACATGTGAACGTTATGGGTGTCAATTTCTGGGCACTGATGAGGTGACTGTTGGGTGACAGGTGACAGGGGGGGGGGGGCTGAGGACTGTGTGGGGACATTTATTTCTGTGCTTTTACTTTGTGACATGTGTACAGAGCAGTAACTCACTATTTCTAGCTCTGCTCTCCTCATACTGGAAACTGTATGAGGGGAGAAGAGCTAGTAACAGTGAGTTACTGATCTTTGTTTACATTTTGTGATTGGCTGTGAATGGATTCACAGCCGATCACATAGTAAACAGTCACTATCAGTGACTGTTTACTACCGCCGGTGACAGCTGTGTTCCTACGGAACACAGTGCCACCGACATGACCGCGCTGCGCGCTCCCGATCGCGCATGCGCGGTCATCTTGTGGGCGCCTTCATTGTGATCGGCTGTGTCATTGGAACACAGCCGATCATGTGGGAAACAGCCACGCCCATTGGCTGTTTCCCCCCTGCCGGTGACAGGGGGTGTCCCGGGGTCACCCCGACACCGGCAGTGCAGGGCGGCGCGCACGTGATCGCACGCCTGCCCTGCTTAAAGTGCCGCCGTCATATGATGGCGGCCCAGGATAATGGGCGGGCGGCAAGCGGTTAATGACTCTGTTTTTCTGTCCCAGGACGACAGATGGTAGAACAGGAGTTCTCTTGCGTGTAGTTGTGCCCACACAAGTGCTGGTATACTGGCTGACATTAGCCCCAAAATCCTTAGAATCTCTCTCCTGGAACAGGATGGAGAATCCACCATTGTCTGGACTGCGACACTTATTTTCTCCCTTTTCTCTTGGGGTAGAAACAGCTTTTGAGCCCTTGAGTCTACCTGGAAACCCAGAAAGTTTCGCATCTGGGAAGGTACCAAGGACGATTTTTTCAGGTTGATGAGCCATCCTAGATTTTCCAGGAAGACTATCACCCGTTGGGTATCTAGGTTTACTTGGGCCTCTGATTTCCCAAAAATCAGTAGATTGTCCAAGTAAGGAATCAGGGCATTCCCTAGAAGGTGTAGGTGAGCCACTGCTTCCGCAAGAATTTTTGTAAAAATCCTTGGACTGGCGGCCAGTCCGAATGGTAATGCCCTGAACTGCCAGTGCGTTGTCTTTCTTTTGGTTACTATAGCAAATCTCAGGAATTTCTGATGTTCTGGGTGGATGGGAACATGCAGATAAGCGTCTCTGAGATCCAAGGTGGTCATGAAAACGTCTTTTAATAAGTTCTTTCGTACTGAATAAATAGTTTCCATCGAAAAATTTTTGTACCTCAGGAACCTGTTGAGCTTTTTTAGATTTATTATCAGGCGGAATTTGCCCGGCGTCTTTGGGACCACAAACGCATGGGAGTAGAAACCTTGAAGATGTTGATCTTCAGGAAACGGAATTATTACCAACTGCTCTGCCAGTTCTTGAATTCCTTGTAGTAGGGCTTCTTTTGTCTGGGGCTTTTTGGGGATTTGAGTCAGGGTGATTGTAGTAGGAGGTATCTAGGTGAATTGAAGGCGATAACCTTCCTGAATGAGGGTGTAGATATATGGGGAGACTGAAATTTCTTCCCAATGGATGAGAAATTGATTCAGTCTGCCCCCACCTTGACGCTGGCGTCACTTGTTGTCTCTTGAGCCTGCGGAGGAAGGAAAGAGAAAATTGTTCCTTTGTCTTCCCTTCCTAAATCCCCATCTTTTGTTTGGCTCCCTTTTACGTCTATTTTGACTTTGTTCCTGGGGGCCTCGAAAACATTTCCTGGGAAACTCCTTCCTTTTTACTGGGAATTTCTTCCCTCTTTCTGAGGATCTGGCTAGAACTTCATCTAGACCAGAACCAAAGAGTAGAGATCCTTCAAAAGGCAAAGCGCAGAGCTTTGTTTTAGAGGTAAGGTCTCCCTCCCATTCTTTTAGCCAAATGGCTCTTCTGGCAGAATTTAAGAGGACACCTGTTTTTGCAGAGGCTACAACAGATTCCACTGCTGCATCAGCCAAGTAAGCTACTGCTTTCCCTATTAATGAAAGGGAGTCCTGTAGGTCTTGGGTTTTTTCTTGTGGCAAGTTTTTGTTCAGCCTGTCAATCCAACAAAAGGTATTCCTTGCCACACAGGAGGCAGCTAATGCTGGAGCCATAGTAGAAGCATTTGCCTCCCAGGCCTTCCTCAGAAGGGACTCTGCTTTTATATTCATGACATCCTTAATACTGCCTGTATCAGCAAAGGAGAGGTCAGACTTTTTGGTTACTTGTGCCAAAGGTGCATCTAGTTTAGGACTTTTTATAAGCTGTTCAATATCCTCTTCTTTAAAGGGAAATCTGCGTTTCCAGGAAACTGGTCTACTAAATCTATGCTCCGGCCGCTGCCATTGTTGGTGAACCAGCCCTTTTAGGGATTGGTGAATAGGAAAAACTCTAGAAGGAATCTTCCCAAGAATCTTCCCTTTATAGAGTCTATCCTGGGCTGAAGTCTCTTTTGGTAAATCGGGTATCTCTTCAGAAGCATACACTGCTTGAAGGAGCCCTTGCATGTTATCTAGCCCAAACAGATTTCTGGTTGGTTCTGTCTCCTCTGGTTCCTCTGAGTCCCTTTCTCCTTCTCCCTCTGAGCTGGATTGGGAGGCTGAGCGGTCTTTTTCCTCTTCTACCTGTCTACTTCTAGGTTGCCCTGAAGGGAGACTCTGTGACGGTAACAGGCTGGACTGTCCTGGCCTAATAGAAAGACTCTCTTGTGAGGAGGTACCCTCCCCTGCAGGAGATACTGTGGATCCTGGAGTTCCTAATGAAGACCTTACAGTCTGAATTGTCGTCAGCATTTCCCCTTGGACAGTTTTTAGGAAATCCTTCATTAGGGCTGACGATTCTTTCCCTGCCAACTTATAAATACATTTGTAGCAAAATGGTTTTGTGTGGGAGCTAGGTAATCTGTCTACACAATTACCACCCTTTTTTGAGGCAACAGAACCTAACAAGACTGGTGAAGTAGTGTCCTGTTTGGACTGAGGTTTCCTGTCTGGGACTCTGGAAGGCAGGATACAACATCAATTAGTATCACTCTTCCTAGTTTGTGAAAATATAAAGGACCATTGAAAGGACACTCAATCAGTCCGACCATGGTCAGGGAGAGGGAACATCAAGCATTTCTATATCAGAAAAAAAGTCACCAGCAGACTTAGAAACAATTGGCCTAAACCAGATGCACTGCAGCACTTACCCGGGTCCAACCTGGGTTTGGCTACAGTTACTTGGCCCAGCACTTCTTCCTTCCCCAGTGGGTGAGTAGAAGGCTTCATCTCCCTGGCAGCTGTCCGAGCTCCTGTAGCCTGGGAGTCTGCATTACCGCGTGATAGCGGTTCCACCTTCCTCTTCCGCATTGCGCGACAGGAACTGACGTCACCGGATGTCCGCTCCGAAAGCGAGGCTTGACGCGCCCGCGTCTGACGTCACCTTCCGGCGGGAAATTCGAACCCGAGTCCTGTGGAGGAGAGCTGCTGGCGCCGGGGCAAAGAAACCTAGAGGGTGACCGACGGTTTTGCCGATGCGGGGGACGACCTGTGAGAAACCCAAGGAGGTAGCAGGTAGAGCTCAGCTCTCACGGCCCTTTGCTGAACGCTGAACATGGCTCACAGGGGGACCATAGGACTACAAAAGTCTGCAGGTCAGTGAAAAATAACAAACGTTTCGTAGGAAGAAACACAATCTAAACTGAGGGGCAGAGGGAAGGGTGGGGCCTTTTAACTATGTTGATTGATTGTGTTTCCGGTAGGAGGAGCCTATCATCTCTCATGTTTGGGCGGTCCTGGAAGGCGATTAGAGAAACAATACAATACATTACTTCCGAATTTTTGTTTTGTATGAGAATTATCATAACTTTTTTTTTTTTTTAACCACTTGCCGACTGCCTAACGACTATTTAGGTCGGCAGTCAGCCCCTCACAGGCAAAGTGAAGTAGTACTACGTCGCTAGCCTGTGAGGCTCTAGGGAGCGAGCGCGCGCCACTGGAGGCGCGCTCCCGCTCGCTCACGAACCCCCCCGCGTGAGTGACTGGCGGACCCGATGTCCGGCGGTCACTCGCAATCATCGGTTACACCGGGAGAAAGGCAAGCGGCTAATGTAAACAAAGCCGCCTGTCTTTCTCCCCTGTGTAACAGCACAGATCATACGGTCCTGCTATGTAATCACTCCCTCCAATCACAGTAAGAATCCCGCCCCTAGGGACACACTTAACCCCTCCTTCTCCAATAAAGTTAACCCCTTCCCTGCCAGGGTAATTTTTACAGTAACAGTGCATATGTATAGCACTGATTACTGTAGTAATGTCACTGGTACCCCCAAAGGTGTAAAAAATGTCAATCAAGGGTCCGAACTGTCTGCCATAATGTCGCAGCCCCGCAAAAAAAAAAAATCGCAGATCGCCGCCATTACTCGTTAAAAAAAAAAAACAATAAAAATGACAAAAATCTTTCCCTTAGTTAGTAAACGCAATAACTTTTGCGCAAACCAATCAAAATACGCTTTTTGCAATTTTTTTTTTACCAAACATATGTAGCAGAAAACAAATTGGCCTAAAATGTTAAAAAATTTAGATTTTTACATTTTTTGGGGGAATTTCATATAAAAAAATGTGAAAAATATTGTTATTTTTGCAAAATTATCGCTCTTTTTTTGTTTATAGCGCATGATCAAAAAAATTGCACAGGTGATCAAATACCACCAAAAGAAAGCTCTGTTTGTGGGAAAAAAAGGACGTCAAATTAGTTTGGGTACAGCGTCGCACGATCGCGCAATTGTCCGTTAAAGTCACGCAGTGCCGAATCGCAAAACAGGCCCTGGTCAGGAAGGGGGTAAAATCTACCCGGGCTTAAGTGGTTAAAGCCAATTTTTATTGAGTTTTCAAAACGATTAACAACAAAGCAAGTAACAGGTAAGCAGGGGTAAGAATAAGGGGAGTTACATACGATGGCCCATCATCACACATGAGCATAAACATCTGCATGCAATAAATGCTTTAATAAGCAAACATTTATTAAACAATTATTTAACGATCCATGGTAGCCAAGTTTTCCAGGCTTGTTGGAATGACGACGCCTTATTCAGTCTATTAGCAATGAGTCGTTCATGTTCATACGTGTGGTTTACGTATGTGATAACCTCTGAAGCATTGGGGATGGAGGACGATTTCCCCTTTCTGGTGATTTGTACTCTGGAAGATAGGAGGATGTGTGCCACTATGACTCTGAGATGGGAGAAGAAGTTATCTATCTGTAGGTTTAGTAGGGCCAGTGCGGGGTCAGGTGGGATGAGGACGCCCGTAACGGAGGATATAAGCCTAAATATCTGATGCCAAAAGCTTGTGAGGCTTTTGCAGGACCACAGTATGTGAAGGAGATTTCCCACTTGACCGCAATCCCTCCAGCAGAGAGGGGAATGTGATGGATATAATGATTTTAGTCGAAAGGGGGTCAGATACCATCTGGATAACACTTTGTATGAAAGCTCCCTGTGGTTGGCGCAGTGTGATATGGAGTATGTAAGAAGAATTGCCCCTCGCTATTGATCTAAAGTGAAAGTTCTATGGAGGTTGGATTCCCATTTCAGAAGAGATTTAGTTTTGAGAAGTAGGTCTTTATGTTGGAGTGTTTGGTAGAAAAGTGTGGTCCACTTTGCCGTCAGTGGGCTGTTGGTAAAGAAATTCCACAGCTTGGGGTGGAGTTTAATGGTTGGTATAGGGTGAGAGTTGACGAAGCGTGTAATGCAAAGGTAATTATACTGCTCCCCAGGGGGTAGAGGTAGGTCAGAGAACGGTTTTAGAGAGGCACCGTCTTGGATCTGGTCAATCCATAGAATGTTTTTGTCTAACCAGTGGCGAGGTGTAGGTACGGTATGAGGACTGTCAGTGTTTCGAGGGGAATACAGATCGGTGAAAGGTCCGCGGAGTCCTAATGGTGAAGGAGAAGGGATCTCCATGCGCGAACAGATGCCTGGGTGGTGGGCGGGTATCGAGATAAGATGAGAGGATGCCAACAACCTGCCATCAGTAGAATAGGCAAGGAGGGTGCATTCGCCAGGGCTTGTTCTGCTAGCACCCATTTAGTGTCTGGGCGGGAGGAGAACCAGTGTTTCATGTGTCAGCTGTGTGGCTAGATAGTAATCATGGAGATCTACCATCCCCAGTCTCCCCGCTCTTTTGTGTTTGATCATCTGTGACCAAGGACCTCGGGTCGTTTATCTTCCCATATGTATCTTTTAAATAAAGATTGGAGGGACGATAAGTAGGAGGTGGGGACTGAGAGCGGCAGAGCACACAAGACATATAGCACCTGCGGAAGCACCATCATTTTCAGTGCGGCTATTCTGCCTATCCAGGATAGTTCCTTGTACTGTTTCTGAGAGAGGATCTGAGACACTTTCTGGATTAATGGTTTGTATTTGGTCTTCACTATAGCGTCCAGGGAGGGAGTCAACTGAATTCCCAGGTACAGGATGGAAGAGGAAGTCCAGCAGTATGGAATTGATTTTTCCAGGTGGGCCTTGGTGGAATGATGGGTGCCCAGGTCCAAAACGAGGTATTTATGGAGGTTGACGTTATAATAGGAGATCCTGCTGAATTCTTCTAAAGTTCGGTGTGCGAACGGGAGAGATACGATGGGGTTGGTAAGGGATAGGATCACGTTGTCAGGCTGACGACTTGAGCCAATCCCCTAAGTTTAAAGCCCGAGATATGGGGGCTGGAGCATACTGCCCCGGCAAGGGGTTCTATCATGAGGTTAAAAATGGAGGGAGAAAGGGGGCAGCCCTGCCTCGTCCCATTAGTTATACTGAAGGGGCAGGATAAAAGTCCGGATGTGTACACTTGGGCCATCGGAGAAGAATAAAGGGCCATAATTGTGTCCAGGATCATGCCCTGGAAGCCAAATTTGGTTAGCGTGAGTCTCATGTAGTTCTAATGTACTCTATCAAACGCCTTCTCTGCATCTATAGAAAGAAGCAGAGAAGGCATTTTCGTGGAGTGTGCATGGTGTATCAGGTTTAGGATTCACCCAGAGGCGTCGGGAGCTTCTCTGCCTTTCATAAAACCCAGCTGATCTGGTTTAATTAAAGACGGCATGAACTTCGCCAGTCTATTTGCTAGCAGTTTTGCATAAATTTTGATGTCTACATTATGTAGCGAAATGGGCCTTAAAATTCGCCAGGGTATCGGTGGTCTTTCCTGGTTTGGGGATAGTAATAATGTGGGCCACAAGGAGTTCGTGAGGGGGGATGGGGACAACGTAAGATCGTGGAACAGTTTGAGGAGATATGGGGTCAGGGTCGGGGCCATGGCTTTATAGTAAGCGTTGGTGAACACATCCGGTCCTGGGGCCTTTTCGCTGGGTAGTGCATTAATAACTTTCGTAATTTCTGCAGTGGTAAACGGTGAGTTGATTGCCGCTAATTGGGGTTCTGTGAGAGAGGGCAGCTGCAAAGAGTCAAAAAAGCAGGCAATGTCGTCGTCAGAGAGTTGGTAAGTCGATTAGTCGTTTTTTAGATTATAAACGGAGCTGTAATAGTCCGTGAAGGCGTTGGCGATATCTTGTGGGTTTCACTAGCTTAGACTTAGAGAAGGGATGGAACATATACTGGATCTTAGATTTGGATTGGCGTTGCTTGAGTTTGCTAGCCGGGAATTTGCCCGCCTTGTTGTGAAGGTAGTTAAGTTTTAGAGAACGGAGCATTTTGTCATGGTCTTGTATTAATAGTAGTCTCAGATCTGCTCTCAGTCCCAGCACGCTGCCGAGGTTACATAGTTACATAGTAGGTGAGGTTGAATAAAGACAATAGTCCATCTAGTTCAACCTGCGTAGGTGTATATGGCCGTAATCATCTCGCATACCCCAGAATGTTCTGATTCTTGAGATGTACATCTAAGAGTCTTTTGAAAGCCACCATACTTCCCGCAGAAACCACCTCTTGTGGTAGAGAATTCCACAATCTTGTAGCCCTAACAGTAAAGAACCCCCCACGTTGCCTGAGGTTAAAACGCTTCTCCTCTAATAGCATTTTTTGCCCTCTAGTCCTCATGCAATCCTTCCGACTGAATAGCTTTTTTTCTATGCCGAGATCACCATTGATATATTTATAAATTGCTATCATGTCCCCTCTCAGGCGTCTCCTCTCCAGGGAGAATAAATCAAGCGATTGCAGATGCTCTTCATAATTAAGGTCCTCCAATCCCCTAATTAGTTTAGTTGCCCTTCTCTGGACTTTCTCCAGCTCCAACACATCCCTCCTGAGGACTGGCGACCAGAACTGGACAGAATACACCAGATGTGGTCGGACCAGAGTTTTATAAAGTGGTAGGATTATAGTTTTATCTCTGGAATTAGTTATATCTCCCTTTCTTTATGCATGCTAATATTCTGCCAGCTTTGGCAGCTGCCGCTTGACATTGCATACTATTGCTTAGTCTATCCTCTACCAGGACTCCCAGATCTTTCTCCATTTTTCATTCCCCCAAAGGTTCCCCCCCTAAAGTGTATTGTGCTTTTATGTTTTTAGTCCCCAAGTGCAAAACCTTACACTTCTCCACATTAAACCTCATTTGCCATGTCGTTGCCCACTCCGTTATTTTGTCCAGGTCATTCTGTAGGATATCTGCTTCATGCTGTTATTGCCCTGCCCAATTTTGTGTTGTCTGCAAAAACTGATATAGAGCTACCGATCCCGTCCTCAATGCTGTTTATGAAAAAATTGAACAAGGTTGGTCCCAGGACTGAGCCTTGGGGGACCCCACTTACCACCTCAGACCAGTCTGAATATGCGCTATTTATTACCACCCTTTGGAAACGCCCTTTTAGCCAGTTCCGTATCCAAGAGCAGACCTTGCGGTCTATGCCTGCAGACCTTATTTTATAAATTAAGCGCTTGTGGGGAACTGTATCAAACGCCTTAGCAAAATCCAGGTACACCACATCCACTGGTCTCCCCTATCTAGCTCACAGCTCACCTCTTCCTAGAATGTTAAGAGATTGGTTTGACAAGAACGCCCATTTGCAAACCCGTGCTGGTTACTGCTGATGATGTTGTTGTCTTTAGCAAACTCTACGATATAGTCCCTTATCATGCCCTCCAAAAGTTTACATACTATCGATGTCAGACTGACAGGCCTATAATTTCCCGGGACATGCCTCTGCCCTTTTTTGAATATCGGTATCACGTTAGCTTTCCTCCAATCCCCTGGTACATTTCCTGTCATAATACTGTCAGCAAAGATCAGGAACAGTGGTCTAGATATAGTCTTACTAAGTTCTTTGAGTACTCTCGGATGTACGCCATCCGGGCCTGGTGATTTATTTGTGTTAATTTTATCCAGCCTTTCCCTAATTCCACCCTCTGTTAGCCATAGCGGCAAGTCCTGTGTATTACTACTAGCCATACAGTCATTGTCAGTGTACCCCTCCTTTTCCTGAGTAAAGACTGATGAGAAAAAGGCGTTCAGCACGGTTGCCTTTTCAGTGTCCTCCGTAAACATCCTCCCATCATTGTTAATTATGTGTGCAATATGCTCTGCCCTAGTTTTTTTTTGCTGTTGATATATTTAAAGAATTTCTTTGGGTTCTTTATACTATCCTCCGCTATTTGTCTCTCAAAGTTGATTTTAGCCGTTTTGATTTCATATTTACTTTTCTTATTTGCCTCCTTGTATTGCTGGAAAGCCGATAATGTGCCCTCTGATTTATATTTCTTGAAGGCCAATTTTTTTCCCTTAATACGTTTTTTAACATTACGGTTTAGCCAGCCAGGTTTGGCTTTGTCCCTTCTAAATTTATTTCCCATAGGAATGCACTGCGAGATGCATTTGTTTAATATGTTCGTAAAGCAATCCCATTTTTCCTCCGTGGACAGTGTTCCTAGGGTTTGGTCCCAGTTTACCCTTTCCATCATGGATCACAATTTGGGAAAGTTTGCCCTTCTGAAGTTTAGGGTTCTTAAGTTCCCCACTTGCCTTGTTATATTGTTATTTACGCTAAATGTGATCATCCTGTGATCGCTAGAGCCCAGGTTGTCCTGGACTCCTACCTCCGAGATTAGGTCTGGGTCATTAGATCCAGGACTGCATTTTCTCTAGTAGGAGAATCCACCAACTGAGACATGTAGTTTCCATGAATAGGCGGGCCTCTGTGTGAGTGTGTAGTCCCCTCTTCCCAGTCAATGTCGGGATAATTGAAGTCCCCCAATACGATGACTGATCCCAGTTTTGCCACTTTTCCCAATAGTAATATAAATTCCAGCTCTACCTCCTCCCTTTGGTTGGGTGGCCTATAGCAAACCCCCACAATTACTTTTCTCTTTTCTTCTTCCCTGTGGAGTTCTACCCATACGGATTCTAACTCCATACTCATCCCTTCCGTAATATCACTCTTCTCTATCACCCTTACATTGTTCTTGAGGTGTTAGCTTTATTTTGTGCTTCTAACGTGTGGATTTCGGTGAGGAGTGAGGAGAGTTTGTGTTGATATTTCTTTTTTTCCCTAGCACTTAGCTGAATGAGAATACCGCGCATGTAAGCCTTATGGGCATTCCACAGGGTGGTGTTGGAAATGTCAGGGAGATTGTTGGCAGAAAAAAAAGTGTCAAGATGGCCCTGCAATATTTTGGCATTTGTAGGGTCTTGGACCAGTCTGTTGTTGCAACTTCAAATGTGAGTGGTGGGGGTGGTAGGATTGAGGGCGAAAGTGGGAGTTACCACAGTGTGGTCTGACCACGTTATATTGTGTATGTCGACAGATGACCCCTTCTGGAGGAGCCATTTGTCGACCAGTATAAGGTCAATTCTGGAGTAAGATTTGTGTCTATGAGAGTAAAAAGTAAAATCCTAATCCGGCGGAGGGTACCGGATCCACCATTGCCCACTCTACTACTGGGGCTGCTCTTACAGCCCGATCTGCCGCCCAGCGATTTTTCGCCCCCTGAACCCTCTCAGCTCGGGTGCCGGGTCCCCAAGGATTTATTTTTCCTCTTTTTTTCTATATATCCTTTGTGCACGAGGCTTGTTGTTCGCCTCCATGGATCTCCCATCACTGTGGTGCTACTCAGGTTTTTGTATGCTCGAGCCCTCCACACTTCTATGCATCAGTATTTCCTGGGGACCTTTGTTTTTGTTTTTTTGGGACTTAATGCCCGCACATGTTGGGGTTGGTACAGGGCGGAGTGGGGGGTTACTGTTTTTGACAAAGTGCTCTTCGTGCTATGTTACATGACCAATTTTATTTTGTGTTTCTCTTTTCTATTTGTGCAAAGATGGTGCAGTATGATTACCTATGTTACTTCCTCTACGCTTGTGGAGGATATACAGTATGCAGGGCGGATATGCTATGTGGTGAAGTCTGGGATCCTGGAGCTGTTACAATCTGAACCCCTATGTTCGGTTAGATGGCCACCTTGAAATTGATGACCTGGAATGTCAGGGGCCTTCGGGATAAACTCAAAAGCTGGGGGTTGATATATTAGTACTTCTAGAAACTCACCTGGATGGTCACATGCACCTCTCATTGAAAAGACCCTGGGTTGGATGGGCATACCACTCCCTGTACACCTCCCACTACACTACGGGGGTGGCGATCCTGGTGGCCAAGACGATACATTTTCAGTTTCGGGGCTCCAAGACGGATCCACAGGGCAGGTTCATATTCTTGCAGATACTGATTTTTGGAGAACCCTTTTTAATTTTGGCCTTTTATGTACCCCCTCCTTTCTCCATGACAGTGATAGCAGCAGGTCTCTCCTATATGTCCCAATTCCCAAGTATACCTGCAATTTGGCTGGGCGATTTTAACAATGTGCTTGACCCCTCCCTTGACATGCTGCAACCCCACCCCCTGGCTCCACAACAGGCGACCAGCACTAGATTTGCCCGGTTGCTTGAGGCCGCGGGCCTGGTGAACTCCTGGCGGACCAAATTTCCCCAGCAAAAAGCGTACTCATGCTTTTCCTCGACGCATCGTACTATGTCCCGCATTGACCTTATTCTGCTCTCCCGGGTTCTGACCCCAAGGTTGGTGGCGGTTGGATTTTCCCCACGGTCGCTGTCTGACCACAGTCCCTACTGGGTGACAATTAGACTTGGCCAGGACAAGCGGCCCCCAGCTTAGCGTCTCAATCCTATATGGCTCACCCTGTTACCTGAGGAGACTTGACGCCTGCTGGACCCAGTTTTTTGCTGACAATGAGGGGACAGCCTCTCCTGTAGTGGTTTGGGAGGTGTTTAAAATGCATGCTAGGTCATCCCTACAGTCCCACATAAAACGATTTAGGGCCAGCTCAGCGGAGGCATACTCCCTGGCAGTGACTGAACTACAGGAGGCTGATAGCAAATACCTGACAGACCCCTCGCCGGCGAATGCCTCCCGGCTTTGACTTTTGTCGCGAGCGGTCTCCCAGATAGAATAGGAAAGGGCTAAGTCTAAGTTGCTTTTCCAGAAACAGAGAATCTTTGAGCACGGTGTGCGGGCGGGACGTTTGTTAGCTTACTTGGTGCACTGCGAAGATAGAATGCCGGTGGTGATCACCTTACAAACTGACTCGGGGACCCTGACAACAGACCCGGAGGAGGTGACGGAGCCGTTACGTTTCTTCTTCAGTCAACTATACTCCTCTAGGGCCCCCGTTGACAATACTGACATGTATTCATTTCTAGATACTGTGGAATTCCCTATGCTAACGGAGGAACAAATGCTCCCCCTGGAGGCACCCCTCACGGAGGAAGAAGTAGCTGAGGCTATGTCCAGGTTCCCCAGGTCGAAGTCACCGGGCACTGACGTTCTACCAATCCAATTTTATGTCCAATATTCTGAACTTCTAATACCAAAACTGCTCGAACTGTTTAATTCCATGTTTGAGGAATTTATCCTGCCCCCAACCATGCGGGAGGCCATGATTGTACTGACCCCAAAACCCGGTAAGGACCCTCAGTGCCCGGAATCATATCACCCTATCTCTCTCCTGCAGGTGGATGTTAAGATCCTGGCCAAAATCCTATCCATCCGCCTGAATAAGGTGATCTTGTCACTTATTCATGAGGATCAATCCGGATTCATGCCTGTTAGGAACACATTGTTTAACCTCCGTAGGCTCTTCATGAACCTGCAGGCCACACATGAAAACAGCGGAGAGAGAGTGGTGGTGACACTGGACACGGCTAAGGCCTTCGATTCGGTCGAGTGGGGCTTCTTGTGGGAATGCCTTTGGCATTTTGGCTTTGGGCCCAATTTCATTAAGTGGGTCCAACTCCTATATAGCGTCCCGACTGCACTGGTGCTGGCCAATGGGTGGTCCTCTGCGGGATTCCCGCTAGCCAGGGGAACTAGGCAGGGGTGCCCACTTTCCCCCCTGCTTTATGCCCTGGCAGCCGAACCGCTGGCTATTGCCATCAGAGCTCACCTGGCCATACATGGTGTTAGTAAGGGACCCTTAGTTGAAAAAATTAGCATGTACGCTGACGATACTCTTTTGTACCTGGCGGACTCTGGGAACTCACTGACCACAGCCCTCGCCCTTATCAAAACATACGGCACTTACTCCGGACTGCAAATTAATTGGGACAAATCCCAGGTTCTTCCCTAGCACCCGCGGAGTCTCTTGAGAGGGGTGCCCCTACAGCGAGTGGACAATTTTAAATATCTTGGGGTCACGGCATGCTCGCGGGATTACATTCGGGACAACATCCATCCCCTTTATTCTATGATCAAAACCAAGGTTCAGATCTGGTCCAGACTGCCGCTGGGAGTCAAGGGCAGGGTAAAACTTATAAAAATGGCCCTACTGCCAAAGATCCTGTATGTTCTCTGGCATTCCCCGATCTACCTCCCAGTAAAATATTTCAAACAAATGGACTCACTCCTGAAAGCGTTTGTGTGGGGTAACAGTAGGCACAAACTCTCCTGGCGTAAACTTCAAAACCCAGCCAATCTCGGGGGCGTGGCATTGCCGGACTTCAACTCTTATTACCTCGCTGCACAACTATCTTAACTATTTCACCTTGACAAAATAGACAGAACCGTTTCCTTTTATTACTCTGCTCTGAATGGTCCCATGCGACGGGAGACCCCCTGTCGGTCATTCTGAGGGGCAGCAGGGGTGTAGTGATGGGGGGGAGACACAACCTCCATGTTGCACCATTACAGCCGCATTTGGGTGGTGGTGATGGTTGAAATGACTTACCCCCCATTGCATACCCTTACCCCTTTGTGGCATAATGGGACTCTTCCGGAATTTCGCTCTGTACCGTACTCGGAGACGTGGGGTGGTAGGGGGGTGCATTACCTTTCACACATTGTAAGGGGGTCCACTCTTTGCACCTTTGACAATTTGCGCGCCTCCCATTCACTCCCGGACTACATGTTGTTTCGCTATTACCAGCTTAGCAGGGACGATCCGAGGCAGGTGCGGGAGGTGCACTGCGCCCAGGCGCCGCGGGAGGGGGGGCGCATGCCGCACATAACTTTAATCTCCCGCAAGTCGCGGGAGTCTCCCTGCAGCCGTTACAATTTTTTTTTTTTGTAATTTCGGCACACAGCCAGAGTCAGGGCTCGAGTCCTGCAGGAGAAGCCAGAGAAGTTATGTTACCTCGTAGCTTTTGTGGGTGGTTTGATGTCCCACACGCTACGATCTCTGGCTGCTCTGTACGGCACCCAGCATCTGTCTCCCCCAGCCGCCTTTTACAGAGCAGAGTAAGACTGAACCCGCCCCCTCCTCCCTCGGCTCTGTCTGATCTGTATACAGAGGAGCTTGGGGGGAGGAGGAGATCGTTGTGCAGTGTGTATCTTCCGGACCGTGCGGATCTCAGGTCTGTAATGTAATCATTACATAGCAGAGACACAGTCACACACTATCTCTTGCAGGGGGGAGGGGGGGGGTGGGGTCAGAGGGACTTGGAGAAGATAAAACTCAAGGAAGGAGAGTGAGGGAGACAAGCTAAAAGTTATTACTTGCAGGGAATGAGGTGTGGGTGTGTGTGTGGGGGGGTTCTAAGTTCTAACAGAATACTGTATGTCCTAGAGGGGCTTTGGAAGAAGAGATGACATATGCTGGGGGAGGGGGGTTGGATATGAAATCAGTCCACCCCCATCCCCCCCACTCCCAGCACAAGTCATCTCTCCTACCAAAGCCCCCCTAGGACATACAGTATCCTGTTGTTAACCCCCCCCCCACCCAAAATCAATGAGATGCTGGCTGCTAAACAACTGATAGAGATGTAGGGCAATCGCCCATGTGCCCACATTAGTGCCCCCCTCCCAGGCAAGTCAGTGGAGCCAGGTAGGGTGCACTGATATAAAGGTTCCCCCATATATCAGGACCCACCCCTTCCTTAGTGCATTCACTCTGCTGAAGGTGGTCTCTGGTGATCAGAGTTATCGGCATTCCCCTTTAGTCTGCAGGATTCCCCTTATAGTGCAAGGGGGAACTCTGTGGACTCTGTGGACGCTGACGTGAAAAGGAATGATGTAAAGGGCAACAATGCGGACCTTAAATAAGTGAGAACTCTGATGCAAAAGGTGAACGCTGTGGACTCTGATATAAGGTGGTCTCTGGTCACCAGAGCTCCCCCTCCCTTATATTAGAGTTCTCCTTTAGAGCATGATCTGCAGAATTCCCCGTCAGAGTTCAGTTGCACTGTAAGGGGAAATTCTGCAGACTCTGATGTAAGGAGGGACTCCGTACTGGCTGGGTTACATTAATCGGACCTTCATGCACTGCCACCACAGAGCCCACACCACAGAGCCAGCACTGCCACCACAGAGCCCACGCCACAGAGCCAGCACTGCCACCACAGAGCCCACACCACAGAGCCAGCACTGCCGCCACAGAGCCAGCACTGCCACCACAGAGCCCACACCACAGAGCCAGCACTGCCACCACAGAGCCCACACCACAGAGCCAGCACTGCCACCACAGAGCCAGCACTGCCACCACAGAGCCAGCACTGCCACCACAGAGCCCAGCGCCACAGAGCCAGCACTGCCACCACAGAGCCCAGCGCCACAGAGCCAGCACTGCCACCACAGAGCCCAGCGCCACAGAGCCAGCACTGCCACCACAGAGCCCAGCGCCACAGAGCCAGCACTGCCACCACAGAGCCCACACCACAGAGCCAGCACTGCCACCACAGAGCCCAGCGCCACAGAGCCAGCACTGCCACCACAGAGCCCAGCGCCACAGAGCCAGCACTGCCACCACAGAGCCCACACAACAGAGCCAGCACTGCCACCACAGAGCCCAGCGCCACAGAGCCAGCACTGCCACCACAGAGCCCACACCACAGAGCCAGCACTGCCACCACAGAGCCCACACCACAGAGCCTAGCGCCACAGAGCCAGCACTGCCACCACAGAGCCCACACCACAGAGCCAGCACTGCCACCACAGAGCCCAGCGCCACAGAGCCAGCACTGCCACCACAGAGCCCAGCGCCACAGAGCCAGCACTGCCACCACAGAGCCCAGCGCCACAGAGCCAGCACTGCCACCACAGAGCCCAGCGCCACAGAGCCAGCACTGCCACCACAGAGCCCAGCGCCACAGAGCCAGCACTGCCACCACAGAGCCAGCACTGCCACCACAGAGCCCACACCACAGAGCCAGCACTGCCACCACAGAGCCAGCACTGACACCACAGAGCCCACACCACAGAGCCAGCACTGCCACCACAGAGCCAGCACTGCCACCACAGAGCCCAGCGCCACAGAGCCCACACCACAGAGCCAGCACTGCCACTACAGAGCCCAGCGCCACAGAGCCCACAGAACACAGCACTGCCACTACAGAGCCCAACGCCACAGAGCCCACAGAACACAGCACTGCCACTACAGAGCCCAGGACCATAGAGCCAGCGCCACAGAGGCCGGCACCACAGAGGCCGGCACCACAGAGGCCACAGAGCCCGGGAACCACAGAGCCCGGCACCACAGAGGCCACAGAGCCCGGGAACCACAGAGCCAAGCACCACAGAGGCCACAGAGCCCAGCACCACAGAGGCCACAGAGCCCAGCACCACAGAGGCCACAGAGCCCAGCACCACAGAGGCCACAGAGCCCAGCACCACAGAGGCCACAGAGCCCAGCACCATAGAGGCCACAGAGGCCGGCACCACAGAGACCAGCATACCACAGAGACCAGCATACCACAGAGACTGGTACCACAGCCCAGCACACCACAGAGACCGGCACACCACAGAGGAGCCAGGAATCAGGACCAGCAGCCAAGAATCAACGACCAGCAGCCAGCCCACAGGCCCCAGGACCAGCAGCCAAGAACCAGGACCAGAAGCCAGCCCCAAGGCCCCAGCAGCCAGACCCCAGGAGGACCAGCAGCCAGACCCCAGGACCAGCAATCGGAAAACAGGACCAGCAGCTCAGCCCCAAAAACCAGGACCAGCAGCCGGGAATCAGGACCAGCAGCCAGGAATCAGGAGGACCAGCAGCCAGACCTCAGGACCAGCAGCAAAGCCCCAGAAGCCAGGACCCAGTCCCAGAAGCCAGGCCCCAGGACCAGCAGCCAGCCTTAGTACCCATTATTTAAGGTAAGTGAAGTCTTCTAGTCTTGGGCCTGGGCATCAAAGTGCTATTAATTAATATAATATTGTTTATTTTTCTATTGTTCAGTGACACTCAGAGACTCTCCAATAGGCACACAGCGGGCCTCGTTGTAGTCTCTAATGGGGCCTGGTGGGGGGGTCTTTCTAACATAGACTTTAAAATGCACACAGAGATGACCTCTGCTTGAGAGACCCCCCCTCCAGGTCCTATGATACAACCCAATTGTAGTCTCTAATGGGTCCTGGAAGGGGGTGGGGGTCTTTCTAACAGAGGCCCTCTCTGTGTTCCTTGGAGAGACCCCCCTCCAGGTCCCATTAGGAAAAGGGGAGGAGTTAGTAAGATGAACACGCCCACGTGGGGGGCGCCATAAATATTTCTGCACCCAGGCGTCTGTTACCCTAGGATCGGCCCTGCAGCTTAGATATGCCTTTCAAGCCCAAATCCCGTCAGATATGCCCTCACTGGAATCCCTTCCGGTTCTGGAAATAGTTAAGAGCACTGAACCCAGCCACCCGATTTCTATACTGTACTTGGAGTTGCACTTGCCTTCCTCCACTACCATAGCGTATGCTGTTAAAGCTAGCTGGGAACCGGAGGTGGGCGAAATTGAGGATGAGGATTGGAGTGAGGTCCTGGAGACATGCCAGAAGGTGTCACCAGAAGGTGTCTGACAGGCTAACCCAACTGTCCATAGTCCACCGTACCTACCTCACCCCTGTCAGGCTGGCAAGATACAAACCTAATCTCTCTTAGGACTGCCCTATGTGCCACTTATCCCCAGTCACATTTTACCATCTACTCTGGCACTGTCCCCAAATGCAGGCCTACTGGCAGCAGATAGTGGCCTTCCTGCACGATACTATGGGATCCCCCCTCCAGCTAGACCCCAAGCAGTGCTTACTGGGTATATACCCAGAGGAAGACATGAATAAATTCACGAAAACCTTTCTACAACACAAGCTCTTTGTAGCTAGAAAGTTGGTGGCTAGACAGTGGATGAGGGAGAACCCCCCAGATTTAAAAACACTGGTTGAGGGAGGTCAACTCTGTTTTGCCGTACCATAGAATTATGTATAAGAACCGGGGTTGTCCCGCTAAATACAATAGGATCTGGGACAGATGGCTCCAGAACTCAGCCACATGTAGCTAACAGTTTCCTCATCCAAGCTGCTCTGTATGTGTACTGTGCCTTATTGGACTGAATTGCCCGTACTGTACTCTCCCTCTGCATTTTGTAACCTGTTCTCCTTTTTGTTTGCACTTTACTCAATGTTCTTGTACAAATTTGGATTTCTACCTGTAACATGTAGATTTATTTTTTCACAATAAAATCTCTGTTTTCAAAAAAAAAAAAAAAAAAGTAAAATCCACTGGCATGTAGGCACCTCCACAGGTCATAAAGATCCTCTCGGTGCAGTAGGCCGCGTAAGGAAGGTGTACTGCTCCTGCGCAGGGAGGATAAGTCTGACCTGGGATCCAGGACAACATTAAAGTCCCCACATAATACAAGGTTCCCCTTGCGCACCTTGGGGACCTTTCGGAGAAGTTTTTGGAGAAAACTCAGAGGGTGAGCATTGGGAGCATAGAGTGATACAATAGTTAATAATGAGTGGTCTATAGAGCAAACAAGTATTATATATCTACCATCGTCGTCAATGTGGGATTCATGAAGCACAAAGTTCACAGAGTCTTTAATGGCCAGAAGGATACCCCTCTTCTTGACAGGAGCTGACGACAGGAAGACAGGAGGATACGCAGGATGTACACAGCGTGGGGTAGCATCCTTTTGAAAATGGGTTTCTTGGATCGTCATTATATTGGCATCATGTTTCGCCGCTTCCTTCCAGATAGTCCTGCGCTTGACCGGATGGTTGAGGCCATTAGCATTTAATGTGAGGAGTTTAAGTCCCATCGGCATGGCGGTTGCAGTGGATAATGTTGGTTTGTAGGAATGTCTTAGAGAGGAAGGCCAAGTCCACAGAGTTCATGGTAAGAAGATGGTGTATAGAGGTAAGCGCTTAGTCGGGAAGGCACAAAGGAGGATCGCACAAAAATAGCGTGGCAGATGACATCAATGCGTTGAAGGTGCAGCTTACTTGTGGATGGAGCCGTAGGTGGAGGGAGGTGAGTATGTGTCAGGATTTGAACCTGTGACTAGCCACATCCCAGGCGGTAGCCCGGCTTACTAGGCTACCGTCCTCTCTGGACATTCTTACCTGAACATTCCTCCCTGAAGCCTATTATTTCAACCTTAGTCTTGCCAAGCCTTGCTCATCACCCTTGATTCCCCACACCTGGTACTTCCCTATATAAGTCCAGCCCCTTGCACTCCAGCTTGCTGATTATTGAGCTCCTGAGCCTTGATCAAGCTACTCCTCACCTGCTGCTCTTATCTACTACGACAAATCCAACGCTGACTAGGAATTGACTACCGACTACTCTTCTGCTTTGTCCCTACCTACTAAACTGCTACCTCTGTTGCCGATCCGGATTGTCTGACCACGCTTACTGCTGCCCGCCCCGACCTTTGGCTCATCTGACTTCTCTCTGGTTATCCCTTGTCTGCTCCTCTGCCTTCGGACCAAACCTGCACTCTGCCTGGCTGGGTGATCCTGAGGACCGTGTCCTGGTGTTAGCTTGCAGCGCAGTCTATCCCCACCATCAGGGGCTCTAGTGAAAACCAGCTAGCACTTAGTTTCCGCACCTCAGGTGAACCCGTGTCCTAATCAGAGTACTACGCGGTGTCCATCCGGTATCCAGCACCTACTACCTGCCTACGGTCTTTGCCACTGGGCTCCACTCCTACCTCCGGCCAGCAGTCCTCTGACTCAGGTGAGCCTGTAGGATTGTTACAGAATAATCAGCCCAACTATGGAGTCCGCAATGACCACTCTGTGTAGACAGGTCACTGAACTTCAAGAATTTGGTACTACGTATCAGGAGAAATTTGCCCAGCTCCAAGAAGTAGTCAAAAGCCAACAGAAGGAGATTATTGAACTACAGAGGCAACTCTGCACCCGCATGCCACTCCCATCAAAATTCGGTGGTGACAGACGCCAGTATCGGGGATTTCTGAACCAATGCCGCATCTATTTTCAGATGAACCCGGCCCCCTTCACCACCGATAAAAAGAAGGTGCTATTCATGATCAATCTCTTGACGGATGAAGCATTAGCATGGGTGTCGCCATACGTGGAGTCTAACAATCAGCTCCTGAACAACCTAAACAACTTCATCACCGCCATGAGCCTAGTCTTCGATGACCCCAACCGCTGTGCGACGGCCGAGGCGCGACTACATAGTCTGCGACAAGGGAGACGCTCCGTCGCCGAATACACCACCGAATTTCGCCGTTGGGTCACGGACACCACCTGGAACCCAGCAGCACAGAGGAGCCAATTCAGGCGAGGCCTGTCCGAAGCAATAAAAGACGAACTCACCAGAGTTGAAGCCCCGGACGATCTGGATGACTTTATTCAAGTATACATCTGGATAGATCAAAGACTCTCCGAGAGGAAGAGGGAAAGATTCTGGTCCTCGGACCACAGACCCACTTACTCCTTCTCCTCTACCGCCCAGCGCGACCCCCAGTCAGCACCTGAACCTATGCAGGTCGACGCACTACGGAGGTCTCTATCCACAGCTGAGAAGGAGAGACGGCTGGCTGAAAACCTCTGCCTCTACTGTGGAGAGCCGGGTCATTTTGCCATCAAATGTCCCAATAAGATTCGAAGAACTATTGCCGTCACGGAGCTAAAGGAGCAATCACAGACTCCAACCCCGCCAGCAGCCCCTGAAGATAACAATACGGCGGCTCATGGATCCCACTTCATCATCCCCATCCTCATCGACACCGAGGGGCGACCACTCCCCTGTTCTGCGATGTTAGACTCCGGCGGGAGGCAACTTCATGGACCTAACCTTCGCCCGCGAAAAGAACATTCCACTGACAATCAAGGCAGCCCCTGTTGACCTGGAAACCGTCGACGGATCCCCACTCTCCTCGGGGCCGGCGACTCACGAGACCATCGAACTACAACTCCTTATAGAACCCGATCACCACAAGAAGATCCACTTCTCGCTGATCGCCTCCCCGAAGTTCCCGGTGATCTTGGGCATCCCATGGTTGGCCACCCACAACCCCTCGGTGGACTGGGAAAATCGCTGCATACGGTTCCCGTCCGAGTTCTGCTCGCTAAATTGCTCCCACAAACCCATCCTTCCACCCGAAGACACCACCATCTCTGAACTATCCGTCAAGGATCTGCTACCCCCTCAATACCGTGAGTTCCAGGATGTCTGCGACAAGAAAAACGCAGACAAGCTGCCACCACACCGACCCTACGACTGCCCTATAGAACTGTTGCCCGGGGCTGAAATACCCTTTGGCAGTATCTACCCCCTCTCGGAGCCTGAACTCAAGGCCTTGAAAGAGTACCTGGACGAGGACCTAAGGAAGGGGTTCATCCGGCCCTCCACCTCCCCTGCGGGAGCCCCCTTTTTCTTTGTAGAGAAAAAAGACTCCTCCCTGCGTCCCTGCATTGACTACAGGAAGCTTAATGACATTACCGTAAAGAACCGGTATCCACTCCCACTGATTTAAGAACTCCTCGAGAGACTCCGGGCAGCGAAGATTTTCACCAAACTTGACCTTCGAGGGGCCTACAACCTCGTCTGAATCCGCCCTGGGGATGAATGGAAGACCGCCTTTCGGACACGTTATGGTCACTTCGAGTACCTAGTCATGCCTTTCGGACTCTGCAATGCTCCCGCCACCTTCCAGCACTTCATTAACGACGTCTTCAGGGACATGCTCGATCTGTTTGTAGTCGTTTACCTGGACGACATCTTGATCTTCTCCGAAGACCTCGAGCAGCACCGCGAACACGTCCGCAGGGTACTGCAGAGACTCCGACAGAACTCTCTCTACATCAAGCTAGAGAAATGTGAGTTTGAGCGAACCACCACTCAGTTCCTCGGATACATCATCTCCCCAGAGGGCCTAAGTATGGACCCGGGGAAGGTCCAAGCCGTGATGAACTGGCCCGTTCCGAGAAACGAGAAGGAGATACAAAGATTCATTGGCTTCGCCAACTTCTATCGGAAGTTTATCCGGAACTTCTCCAAGATCATAACACCAATTACCCAACTCACCAAGAAATCAGTCCCCTTCTCCTGGACACCAGAGGCACAGGTGGCCTTCACCAAGTTGAAACTCCTCTTCACTTCCGCTCCAATCCTAATCCACCCAAACCCCGAGCTGCCATTTACAGTCGAAGTGGATGCATCTGACTCTGCGATGGGGGCTATTCTGTCACAACGGACAGGGGAGAAGATGCTACTACACCCGTGCACATATTTCTCACGCCAGATGTCCCCCTCCGAGAAGAATTATGACATCGGGAACAAGGAACTACTGGCGATCAAGGATGCCTTCTCTGAGTGGAGACACCTGCTGGAGGGAGCCACCAACCCCATAATCGTACTAACTGACCACAAGAACCTCGAGTTCATCCGCAGCGCTAAGAGACTCTCAGCCAGACAGGCCAGATGGAGCCCATTCTTTTCCCGCTTTAACTTTCTCATCACCTATCCCCCGGATCAAAGAATGGTAAGGCTGACGCCCTCTCCAGAATGTTTTCCGAGCCCTCGCAGAGTAACAAGGGCCAAAACAACATCCTACCCGAGAGAAGGGTCGTAGGGGTCACCTACTCTAAAGAACTCCTGGGCACACTCAAAGAAGGATACGAAAATGACCCCTTCCTTGCCCATCCCACAAGGAATGTCAGCCTTACGTTTAAGAACAGTCATTGGTTTCATCAGGACCTACAGTTATATGTACCAGAAATCGCACGGCTCGAAGTACTCAGACTCAACCATGACTCCAAGCTGGCCGGCCATCTAGGCACAAGAAAGACCCAGGAGCTTCTCTCCCGCTCCTTCTGGTGGCCAACATACAAGGAGGACATCAAGAGGTACATCTCCTCGTGCACGGTCTGTACCCGCAATGAGACTCCTCGTTCCTCTCCCGTGGGTCTATTACAACCTCTCCCGATTCCCTCCCGCCCCTGGGGCTCGATCTCCATGGACTTTGTGGTCCTCCTCCAAAAGGGATGAACACCATCCTGGTCGTAGTCGACCGCCTCACCAAGATGGCCCATTTCATCCCCTACAAAGGCCTACCCACCGCCAAACAGACGGCCGATCTTATTCTCAGAGAGGTCTTCAGGCTGCATGGGATCCCGGACGACGTGGTCTCCGACCGAGGCGTACAATTTGCCTCTAAGTTCTGGAAAAACTTTTGCCTGGCGCTTGGGGTTAAAGTGAACCTGTCCTCCGCCTTCCACCCTCAGTCAAACGGGCAGACGGAGAGAACTAATCAGACCCTAGAGCAGTACCTACACTGTTTTAGCTCCCACCTGCAAGATGACTGGCTTGACCATCTCCCCATGGCCGAGTTTGCCTACAACAATGCGGAGCACAGCTCAACCAAGCACAGCCCCTTCTTTGCTAACACAGGCTCGCACCCGGTATTCATTCCCCACCTACCCGTCGCCTCCACCCTCCCAGCAGTGGCCGAACACCTAACAACCCTACAGGAGGCACAAAAGGACATTATGAACGTTCCGTCTCGATCTTCCAGACTCCATTAGGGTGCACCCTGTTTTCCATTGCTCCCTCCTCAAGCCATACGTGGAGAACACCTTCACAGGCCGCCACTCGCCCCCTCCACCACCCGTCAGGGTACAGGGTGAAGAAGAATACGCTGTCGCAAAGATCCTCGACTCCAGGATCCACCGGGGAAGACTACAATACCTAATTGGGTGGGAGGGCTACCCTCCAGAGGATAACTCCTGGGAACCAGAAAAAAACGTCCACGCCCCCAGACTGGTAAAAGAGTTCCACCAACAGCACCCCGGTAAGCCTGCCCCTGCGGTGCCCGGAGGTCACCCTGGAAGGGGGGGGGGGGTACTGTCAGGATTTGAACCTGTGACCAGCCACATCCCAGGTGGTAGCCCTGCTTACTAGGCTACCGTCCTCTCTGGACATTCTTACCTGAACATTCCTCCCTGAAGCCTATTATTTCAACCTTAGCTTTGCCAAGCCTTGCTCATCACCCTTGATTACCCACACCTGGTACTTCCCTATATAAGTCCAGCCCCTTGCACTCCAGCTTGCTGATTATTGAGCTCCTGAGCCTTGATCAAGCTACTCCTCACCTGCTGCTCTTATCTACTACGACAAAACCAACGCTGACCAGGAATTGACTACCGATTACTCTTCTGCTTTGTCCCTACCTACTGAACTGCTACCTCTGTTGCCGATCCAGATTGTCTGACCACGCTTACTGCTGCCCACCCTGACATTTGGCTCATCTGACTTTTCTCTGGTTATCCCTTGTCTGCTCCTCTGCCTTCGGACCAAACCTGCACTCTGCCTGGCTGGGTGATCCTGAGGACCGCGTCCTGGTGTTAGCTTGCAGCGCAGTCTATCCCCACCATCAGGGGCTCTAGTGAAAACCAGCTAGCACTTAGTTTCCGCACCTCAGGTGAACCCGTGTCCTCATCAGAGTACTATGCGGTGTCCATCCGGTATCCAGCACCTACTACCTGCCTGCGGTCTTTGCCACTGGGCTCCACTCCTACCTCCGGCCAGCAGTCCTCTGACTCAGGAGAGCCTGTAGGATTGTTACAGTATGTAACCCCATAAAAAAGAATCGAAAAGGTAAAGGCGGAGAGGGGAGCCTCAAACAGGAGGGCTAAAAAGGGGAAGATCCTAAAGAATAGGGCTTCGGACAGCGAAAGCTGTAACATAGTAGTGGGGGGTGGTGAGCAGAGGTGCTCAAGAACAAAGTCTAGTGTCCAGGATGTAAAGAGCAAGAGACCAGGGACTTTGCGAAACTTGTATGAGTATGTTGTGGTCGTTCAATGGACCTCAGGTAGAGAAGAAGGCCGCCACTGTGGGGCCGTTGGGCCCATTGTTGGTAGGTTGCGTCAGTGAGGTGGTCCAGGTGGGGACGGTGACTGCGGTAAGATGTTCCAAGTTTTGAGGAGGGCAATACCTTCATCCAAAGATCTAATCATGGAGGAGGAGTCGTCGTGGGTTACTATTAAGGTTGCTGAGTACTTCCATTTGTACTGAATATTATGGCTAGGCAGGGCCTTTGTGACAGTTGCAAGGTTCTGACGTCGGTGCGTGGTATGTTGTGAGCAATCTGAAAAGACTTGGAGAGTTCTCAAATTCTCTGGGAGGGAGTCAGTTTTCCTGAATGTGTTGAGTATTTTTTCTTTCACTTGAAAAAAATGGATTCGCATGAGCACATCTCTGGGTGTATCCTTAGATAGATGGGCCGGTTTGGGTATGCGGTGGATGCGGTCTATAGTTAGGTCAGCAGTAGATAGGGCAGGAATTGCGGTCAGGAAAATGTCTTTGACATAGTGAAGTAGTTGTGCCTGGCTTATGGATTCTGGAATGCCCCTCACTTTAAGGTTGTTTCCGGCGGGAATGGTCTTTCAGATCCGCAAGTTTAGCTTTTAGCATCGTGGGCGTCCACCATAGCATTAAAGGAATGAGCACACTCAGAGATCTGTTCCTCCACTCTTGAAACTCTGGCATCAAAGACATGCACTTCTGATCTACATTGATTGATGCCCTGCAACAAGTAAGTTTGAAGGGAAGCTCTTAAGGACAGGAGCATATCCTTAAGGGTGGTATCAGAGATGGGTTGCCCAATAGTGGGGAATGTGGCAATAGGATCTGGAGCACCGGTATTCATCCCATGCGTCCCCCATGTCTGCCCAGGAGGGATGTGGATTTTCTCCCCCTATGTCCCTTCTGGGCTTGAATTTTGCGGGGTTGCCCAGGGGAGAGGATACTGACTCCAGGTCTGGGGGGCCTCTCCAACCAGGGAGGTAATGTCGGGGCTGGTGCCTTGGGCTCCTAGGCCCTGGGTAGCCCTATGGAGTGAGGAGGGGAGTTGTTGCCATTGAAGCGGGGGCCAGCTAGCATGATCATGTTGGGGAAGAATAAATGTAGTTTCTGTGGTAGCGGGGTCTCCCTGTGGCGGCGTGGCATCTTCAGACAGATGGGGGGGGGGGGGTGGTATAATGGCTGGTGGCAATTGCAGTAGTTTAGTGTAGGCCCCTATTAAACTGTGGATCACTCCCTGCTCTCATAGGGTGGTTAAACTCACATGGGTCCGGACGCGGTGACGATCACTGCGGGCCGATGTCCGGAGACGGGTACTCGAGCCATGCTGCGCCGGAGGAGTCTGCCTCACGAGTAGGCCGCAGTGTCCAGTTCGAGATGATCCCTCTAGATAGGGCAGTGGAGCAGAGCAGAGATGGAGGATGTGAGCGAATGATGGATCAGAGCTGAGATCGCGCGGATGGCTGTGGATTTAGGCAGAGGCGAAGT
The DNA here is from genome assembly GCF_965119305.1 of Pelophylax lessonae. Classification (NCBI taxonomy): domain Eukaryota; kingdom Metazoa; phylum Chordata; class Amphibia; order Anura; family Ranidae; genus Pelophylax; species Pelophylax lessonae. Next base: position 137,704,342 of record NC_138773.1, read on the forward strand.
GGAGCTGAAGATCCAAGCGACCGGCGCGGCTCACGTCCTAATTTTCATAACTTTTGTAAGCTCCTCATTTTCTACATGAGATTTGCATGCAAAAAAAAAAAAAATTGTCCACAACAGACTAGGACTCTTAAATTATGACAGGTGAGTAAATTCAGGAGGCCAACCCAATAGATTAGGACTCTGTAGTTATGATATCCCTGTAAATTCAGGAGGTAATCAGATCTGTTTTGGCCAGTGCTTGATTGCACTGAATAACAGGTAATGAGTACAACTGGCTGTAAAATGAGTGCTGGAGGGGGCACAGCAGAGAGCCTCTGACTGACAGTCACAGATCTCTCTGCAGCCTGAAAAATGAGAGTTGACTGATCAGTGGTGTTTGATTGGTCAGTTTTTGGTCTGTAGCCAGCGGGGGGCAGATGATGCATCCACCTAGGTGAGTATAATTTTTATTTTTTTTAAGTCTATACTTTTCTTTTAACCACTTGCCGACCGCCGCACGACTATATATGGCAGCGGTCAGCCCCTCCTGGGCAAAGTGACGTACCGGTACGTCACTCGCCCACGAGTCTCTTGGGGGCGAGCGCGCGCGACCGGAGGCGTGCTCCCACCCCTGCTCGTTCCCTGACATCCCCACGCGAGTGACCGGCGGCTCCGATGTCTGCCACTCTCGATCTCCCGCTGGAGAGGGAGAAAGGCATTCTCCCTGAAGTAACTGCAGAGACTATACGATCCTGCTATGTAGGATCGTATGTCTCTGTGGTTACATCACAAGCCGCGCCCCCCCCCCCCCACAGTTAGAATCACGCCCCTAGGGACACATTTAACCCACTCATCACCAATAAAGTTAACCCCTTCCCTGCCAGTGTCATTTTTACAGTAACAGTGCATATGTATAGCACTGATTACTGTAGTAATGTCACTGGTACCCCCAAAAGTGTCAAAAATGTCAGTCCGATCTGTTCGCCGCAATGTCGCAGTCCTGCAAAAAAAAAAAATCGGAGTTTGCCGCCATTACTAGTTAAAAAAAAAATAATAAAAATGACATAAATCTTTCCCGTAGTTAGTAAACGCAATAACTTTTGCGCAAACCAATCCAAAAATGCTTATTGCGATTTTTGTTTTTTTTTTAACAAAAATATGTAGCAAAAAACAAATTGGCCTAAAATGTTAAAAAAATTTGATTTTTACCTTTTTTTTGGGGGATTTCATATAAAAAATGTGAAAAATATTGTTATTTTTTCAAAATTGTCGCTCTTTTTTTGTTTATAGCGCAAAAATTAAAAATCGCACAGGCGATCAAATACCACCAAAAGAAAGCTCTGTTTGTGGGAAAAAAAGGACATCAATTTGATTTGGGTACAGCGTCGCACGACCGCATAATTGTCCGTTAAAGTCATGCAGTGCCGAATCGCAAAATAGGCCCTGGTCTTTGAGCAGCCAAATCATCCGGAGCTTAAGTGGTTAACTCATTTAATTTAGGTAATGCGCCATAAATGCACCTCCACATTGCAGTTTGGACTTGTTCACAACAAAAACAGAAATAGTTGTCAAAATAATAATTTTGAGCAAGTGTGAACAAGGCCTTATGTTAATAAATATATTTTTATTTCGACTGTGTTCAACTCCCCCACAACATTTTATGTACTTGTGATATATCGTCTCCGTCCACCAGGGCTGCAAAATAAATTCAAGCTAAGATCCTGGACCTGAACTGCATACATTCTTATGGAGGATGTCACACACCAGGAACTCGTGAGACTTCCTCCTTGAACTACATTTCCAATCAACCTCGTGTCCTCGCGCTGCCGAAAGAAGAGGTTCGGGCTAGGCGTTGCAGTTTACTGCGTTGGATTGTGGGTGTTGTAGTGCCTACGTCACAACGCGCACATGGATGAGAACGTAGATGGGATTCCAAGAAACTACTGTAATGCTCCTCCTGTGCCGCTTGTCGTGCGCTGGCATACGTCAGTGACGTCGCGGCAACACACGAGGAGCCGTTGAGTGAGTGCTGAGTCGCGTTACTGCCACTGGTTCAGCCGGCTTTTCTCTAGATTTTTGTTGGCCGCTCCAGTTAATTACAAGCTGAAAGCCTATCGCTATTGTTACTGTGGCTGTCCCTGCAAGAGCACAACCTGAAATGATGGACAACAACGACTCAGCACCGGATTCCTGGGAGCAGGCAGATATTGACGCCCCAGAGGCCCAATTGAACTCGTCCCTGGCACGGCTCAACGTGAACGCCAAGCCGTTTATTCCCAACGTACACGCTGCAGAGTTCGTGCCTTCTTTTCTGATGAATAGCAGTGCGGCTGACGACGGGTTGCAGGATGAGGGTAAGGACTGGGGCATGAAAGGCCAAGCTCCCCTGCTGTGGACTGGACGGTAGCCGTGGGTGCCGCTCTGCTGGGTGGGGGGGGATATTGTGGAGGCCAGGCCTGAGCTAGCTTTATATTACTGGGTTATAAACCAGCAAGACCTAGATCTTGTGGTTGCTCTACCCGGCATGCTCACCTCTGCCCTGGCTTGTTAAATGTAGATGGGCTCATGTAGGGGCCTTGTTATGCATATGTAGATTCAAGAGTACTAACATTTCGAGGAACGCAGGCTTAGATCCTAATGTGTATGTGATATGCTATTTTTGTCATATGCTTTGTTTTAGAACTGGCTGCTCATAACTCTGACTTTGGTTTGCTTAAAAAAAAAAAAAAAAAAAAATTCTAGTCATATAAGGCCCTATTTAACAAGGTTTTCTGGAAAAAAAAAAGAAGCTTTTTCTTAAAGTGGAGTTCCACCCTAAAATTTTACTTTTGTCCATCTTGTCCCGGGTCACCTGTAAAACGGATACTTTTTTTTTTTTTTTTTTTTTTAATTCACTTACCTGGTTTTAGAAGAACATGTACTTACCTTACTTCATCTTTCTCCCTCGGCGGCCACGGCGATTCGTCACTTCCTGGCTTTGCAATGATTCCTGGGAGCTGAACGTCATCGCTCCCTGGAATCAATGCGCCTGCACCGGTCCCGACGTCAGTTCCGGTTCAGGTGCCGTCATACCTTGCTAAACAGCTTCTGGGCATACCCAGAAGCTGTGCAGGGATGACGCTGCAGCCCCGAAAGTGACGGCGGGGCCGGCGCAGTGCATCGTGGGACGGAAGAGGACGCAGAAGAGGATCGCGCTGGCTTCAAGCTGCCCACACCTGAGATGGCAGCGCTGGAGAAGACATTTTCAAGGTAAGTATTTCTTCTTGCAGGTAAGTGCAACCCGGGACAGTTCAGAGGCTATCCATTGTGGAATGCACTAGCCCTGACTGTCCCGGGGGTATTTTTATGTATTTTTTTTTAGGTGGAACTCCGCTTTAAGCTGTCCATTTTGTAATGTGACTAATATGTTGAGGTTTTCTGCTCATGACTGCCTCTGTGCCATAAAATGTTACATGTATTACCTAGGCATGTAAGACTTAAAATTCTGCTGTTCCCTGTGCCCCAACTGTTTTTCCCCCCAACTTTTTGTAGCAGGTGTTTTGCAGCTCACATCCTTAACTGGCTTGCATGTCAAGCTTTCAGGTTCAGGCAGTTTGGAGCTCTGATGAAGTTTCACCAAGTCCACCCTTAAGCTACAGTGCAGGCGGTTTCAGGGAGGAAAATACCTTATTCCTGGCCTAGCAGAGGCAGACTAAAGCCCCGTACACACGCATCGAAAATTGGCAGGGAATTTTTGGCCAATGTCCAATCGGCCGATTTTTGGCTTGTTAGTATGATGCTTCCGACAGCCAACTTTTCGGCCGAAAAAAATCTGGTGTGCAGAGTATAAAATTTTTGTTGGCCGTCAACACAACGGCCGATTTGCATGCAGTCAGTATAGATTTCGACAGGGAAAAATCTGATGAGCAAGTCTGGACATCCTCAGTGAAGAAAAACACAAAGAAAACAAACCATCACATGACATCACTTCTGAAGTAGAATTTTGTTGGCCGAGAAAATTTGTGTGCAGTCTAGGCACATTCCAACCAACAAAACACAACTTGGACAAAAGCCGGACGATCGGTCGGCCGATAATCGTTGCGTGTGTACGAGGCTTAAGTCTTGTGCGACTTGGAACTGCAAAGTTCATGACAAGTTGTACCCCATGATTTCCAATGAATACCATTCATATTGGTGCAATTTCACTCCCTGCACTACTTTGGTCTGACTTTGATGCGATTTGAGGTCCATAGACCTCAAGATTACACAGGCATTGAAAGAAAAATGCTAGTTTACATTGCAGAGGTGAGCAATAATATCCAGTGGGTGAATATCTGCTTCATTAAAGTGGTAGTATACTCCACTTTTTAATTTTTACCTACAGGTAAACATATAATAAGGCTTACCTGTAGGTAAAATTAATATCTCCTAAACCTGCATGGTTTAGGAGATATTCACCCTGCATGCAGCCGCTGATACCAGCGGTGCATGCGGTCCGAAGGTCCGGCGTATCTTGCCGGATATTCAGAGCTCCTTGCTGGAAAATGAACTCCCGTGCACAAGCGAGAGTGAAATCATCCCGGCCACTCGCAGCACCAGAGACGCCGACGGAACGTGTCAGCTCCCTCAGCGGTGTCCAGGCGACCATGTGGGGGCTTTGTTCTAAGGTAAGCATTTCATAATGTGCTAGTATGCAATGCATTCTAGCACATTATGCCATTGTCCTGCAGGGTGTTTTTTTTTTTTTTTTTTTTTTTTTTTTTTACACCGGATATAACTGCTTTAAGTGCCGGGTCACACTTGTGCGATGCGGGAAGGCTGCAAATTCGCAGCCTGTTCCCGCATCGCAAACGCACATTTGGCAGTTCACACTGCCATATGCGATACGCAGGGGGTGTCAATTAAATGTTAATGACACCCCCAGTTTGATCGCATATCGCAGTGCGATCTAACAGTTTGAACAGGATCGGATCGCACAAGTGTGAACCACTGTGCGATCCGATCCTGATGCGGCTGAAAAAAAGGGTCATGTACAACTTTTGTGCGGGTGCAGTGCGAATTTAGCCATACAAAGTGTATGGCTGAATTCGCACTGCACATCCGATCACATGTAATGAAGGAGCAGTGCGCTCCAATATTACATGCAATCGCCGCACACACTATAGTATGAACCGGCACGAAGTGTTTCAGGGAAAAAAAAGCTTTTGAGTGTTTTTTTTTTTTTTCCCCAAGAGTTGTTTCTCTAACAAAAAACAAATCGCTCTGTATTCACTCCTCCTACTGGGGGAACTGCTTCTCCTCTTTTCTGGGGTTGTTGGGCACTTAACATGCATCTGTGCCAAACTATGGACATTAAACTATTCTCATATTTATAACACACAGTAAAAGCTTTAAAGGGTTAGTTTACCTTTAATAAAAATGGGATACCTGCATATAAATGCAAACTGTGTAGCTTTTGCTATAGGTTGTAGGTCATTTATGGCTAGGAGGGGAGGGCACTGTCACAAGTTGACAGGCGGAGCGGGAGAGGAGGAGAGCTGCAGATGACAGAAGCACGTAAACTGACCACGGTGTCGGGGCTCAGCAGCCATGATAAAACTGTGGTCAGTCTACGGGGGGGCAGAACCAGGCAGGGTCAACCAGGTATTAAATAAAACAGCACAAGCACTGTGCTGCTTACCGTGCTTTAAAGGAGCAGGATCCCCCCTTTTTTTTTTTTTTTTTTTTTTTTTTATATTAACACTTTCATGGTAAAGTTTCTTTTCCAGCCTCATTGTGTGGTCCCATGTCGTCTTACACTCCCTGTGACTGAAAAGTTTCATACTTCTGCTGGGAACACTGAGATATTGATACCATATCTCCTCTAAAGCATGTCTTCTCCAAGGAGAATACAATTAGCACTTGTAGTTTCTCATAATTTGAGGTCCATTCCCCATATTTAGTTGCCCTTCTCTAGACTGGCTCCAGTACACTCTTTCTGAGGGTTGGTGACCAGAACTGGAAGGAATACTTCAGATGTAGCCGAACCAGAAATTTTTAAAGTGGCAGGATTATCGTTATATCTTTGGAGTGGACGACACATGTGCAGGGGCTCTTGTGATAGTGGAGGTAAGCAGTAATGCTTGGAATTTTTTACAGCCAGGCTTTGTGAGGTACGTAAATGGCCTACAGCAAGGGCATTTTCCAACTTAAGTCAAAGCTAGGGATGCACTGATACTTTTTTTTTTTTTTCCAACGAGTACAAGTACCAATACTTTTTTTAAGTACTCGCCTATCTCAAATTACCGATACTGGTTTCCTAGGTCCCCACTGTGCCCCCTTCACTCCTATTCCCCTCTGTACCACCCCGAATGCCTATCTTTCCCCCTTTCCTGCACACCCGTTGCCCACTGTCCAACTTCCCCTCCCCACACACAAACCTTCTCTCTGCGGTACCTCCTACATACCTGTTCTTCACTGTACCCCAACCCCTCACCCCCCTGCACGCCAGTTTCCCACTGTACTACCTTCTGCTGAAGATCTATGTGCAACATGCTACTTCTCCTTCTACCATTACGTGGTAGGAGGTGGCCTCAGCCTGTCCTCTTGCAATAGAGCCGACAGTCTTGAAGAGGTAGAGGATGGTATCAGGGCAAACAGGACTTCCATGCAGGGCATCGGTTGCACCCACCTCGCGATTCCCTTCCTCATGCCGCACATCTGGCTGCTGGCTTCTCTTCATCCCGACTCTCAAATGCTGCACTGCAGGCTGTGGATGGAGTGGAGTCCCGGCAGGACAGTGCTTTGGTCCTACAGGGAGCCCTAGCAGCAGCTGCCCCTGGTTTTAATCAACTTTTTATGGCAGCGGGGAAGCCTGTTGACCTATGAAGGAGTCATCAGTTGTTAAGGCCGTGGCTGCCCCGCTACTTAACTGATGATTGCTGCATTCTATTGTGTACATTTCAGTTGTCAGTGGCAGAATCCTGCTGACAGCTGAAAGAACCAGCCAGTAGGTACATTTCATAATCTTAAGGTAAACTTCAAAGTAGATGTACACAGGAAGATAAAAACAGAAGGCCCTCTACATGTTTTGTGTTAATAAGTGCTTCAGTAGGAATAGGAAGCATAAAATGTCTATCAAAGAACAAAATGGTGTACTTGAAATATTCAACTTGTAGACAATACACCATAAAACAATATATACAACGAAGTCTCAATATAGATGGCTATATGTGTAAGGTTGGTCTGATAAATAACTAGGGGGCTTATCCAGATCCAGAGGATAACCTGTAGAGCAGGGAGTGCAGGCCTTGGTACCAAATCCTGGGGCGGATAAGCAAAAGGAGCACTTTGTAGTAAAGACTAAAAGGAAACGCATACCTTTCCCAAATATGAAGGCAGGGTAGAGTTGTTCAGTTCACATGCTAAGGGCCAAAATGAATGTGACAAAGAGAAAGGCAGGCGGAAAAAAGAAAACCACCAAAGAAATTATACCTACCCTTAGTATGGGGTTACTACATGTAGCGGCAAATGGATGAATCCACACGGTCAAAAATTCAGCAGGGCTTCAAATTATAATCGCAGCAGTAGAATACCCTGCAGGGTTAATTTAGACCGTAAACTGCCAATGATCTCTTTAACCACTTTACCACCCGAGGATTTTCCTGCTTTACGTCCAGGCCACTTTTTGCAACTCGACACTGCGTGACTTTAAATGACAATTGTGCGTTCATGCAATGCTGTACCCAAACCAAATTTATGTCAGTTTTCTCCCACAAACAGAGCTTTCTTTTGGTTGTATAATCACCTCTGCACTTTTTTCTTTTTTGCGATAATAAAAGAGCGAAAAAATTTTGAGAAAATTACATTTTCAACTTTCTTTTAAAAAATATCCAACATACTCCAATTTATGTCATATATTTTGGCCAAAATGTATTTAGCTACATGTCTTTGACAAAAAAAATCTCAGTGAGCGTATTTTTATTGGTTTGCGCAAAAGTTATAGCGTCTACAAACTATGGTGTAAATACTGGAATTTACGCAGCTTTAATTTCTGACTGCCTATCTCATTTCATGAAGTGCTAAAATGGCAGGGCAGTACAACCCCCCCCCCCCCCCCGCCCAAATTACCACTTTTTGGAAAGTAGACATCCTAAGGAATGTCCTGAGAGGCATGTTGAACTCAATGAATATTTCATTTTTTTTTTCTTTTGGTCACAGGTGTTTGAAAAATGACTAAAGCATTTTTTTTTTTTTTTTTACACAAAGTTGTCATTGAAATTATATATTGCTCACACATGCCATGGATATATGTGTAATTACACCCCAAAATATATTCTGCTGCTTCTCCTGAGTACAGGGATACCACATATGTAAGACTTTTTGGGAGCCTAGCTGTGTACGGGACCCCGAAAACCAATCCCCACCATCAGAATTTCAAAGGGCGTACATTTTTCATTGCATTTTCTCACTACCTATAACTGTGTAGGAGGCCCTGAAATGACAAGATGCCACAAACCCCCCCCCCCCCCAATGCAAAATAGACACCCCAAGCTATTTGCTGAGAGGCATGGTGAGTCCATGGAATATTTTATATTTTGCCACAAGTTTCGGGAAAATTACTTTTTTTTTTTAACACAGTTGTCAAAAGATAAATTGCTCACACATGCCATGGGTATATGTGGAATGACACCCCAAAATACATTCTGCTGCTTCTCCTTCTACTGCCAAAAAGTCTCACACATGGGGTATCCCTGTACTCGGGAGAAGCAGCAGAATGTATTTTGGGGTGTCATTTCACATATACCCATGGCACGTGTGAGCAATATATCATTAACTGCCGGTTCACACTGATCCGATTTGTCAGGCGACTTGGTCGCCTGACAAGTAGCTTCCAATTCTGTGCAATGGAGCTGTTCTAATCAGAGCGACTTGTATTACTTCTATTATGAGAAATCGTTGCAAGCTGCGCTGAAGTCGCGCTGCACGGGCAACTTCATTAGTCGCCGAAGTCGGGGCGACTTCGAGTCGGATTAGTGTGAACCGACTCTTAGTGTCCATTCACACTAGTCCGACTTGTCGCCTGACAAGTCACGCTTTGTCGCGGTCCATTGACTGGTACAGGAGCCGCTCTAATAGGAGTGACACAAGTCACTCCGACTTAGAAAAAGGGTCCTGTACTACTTCGGGGCGACTTGCATAGACATTCATTTTATGAAGTCCGTGCAAGTCCCGCTGCACGCGACTTCACAGGTCGCCCCCTAAGTCGGAGCAACGTAGTGTGAACCGAGCCTTAGTTACAACTTTGTGTTAAGAAAAACAAAAACAAAAAAAAAGAAATAATAATTTTCCCGAAACGTGTGGCAAAATATAAACTATTCCATGGACTCACCATGCCTCTCAGCAAATGGCTTGGAGTGTCTACTTTGCAAAATGGGGTCCCCTCCCACTGCATGTAAAAGCAGTCTAGTGGCCAAATATCCGCTAGGATTGCTTTTACATGTAAGCCGACTGCTGGCTGTAAAAAACGATACCAAGATGATGCCCAAATCTGCAGGCATCATCCTGGTATAACCACTCAAAGTCCAGCACCGTACCAGTACATTGCTGGTCCTTGTTTGGCATATAGTGTAGGGTTTTTTTTTTTTTTTTCATGCAGCCTGTGGGCTGAACAAAAAAAAGAGAACCTAACAGAAATCACCACAGGAATATTGTGTAGTATTACACACCATTAACCGCCCAACAACCAAACCCACTGATTTAATGGTGGGTATACATGACAATATTCCACGTATACCTAAAGGTATTTTAACTGCAGTGGAGAAATCAACCTACCACAGCTGCTGCCATCAGAGGTATCCATATATGCTGAGCGCAAACGCTGTTTGTGTCAGAATATATAAAATCAGTGTGGCAGCTGACTGGTACCTGCAAGAGAAACAGGATAACAAAAGAATGAAAAACAAAGTACAGTAGGAAGTGTAGAAGAACATAAAAATAACACAACTATTCTGGCTTTTTTTTGTTTTTTTTGTTTTTGCGTATTTTTTTTTTACACTTTTTTTTTTTTTTTCAACGTTCGAGTTTCAGGTTAGGGTCTCTCAAAATGACGATGGCCATCAAGCATCTTTTGAAACCCTGTGTAAAGGCCTGTACACACGATAAGAAATTCTGAAGGGAAATTTGTGCCGTGCTGTACCTTACGCTAATAATCCACTAGTGCAGGGATCCTCAAACTACGGCCCTCCAGCTGTTTCGGAACTACACATCCCATGAGGCATTGTAAAACCGACATTCACAGACATGACAAGGCATGATGGGAATTGTAGTTCCTGAACAACTGGAGGGCCGTAGTTTGAAGAACCCTGCACTAGTGTGTGGTAGCGACGGAAACAGTCACCGTGGCAAACACCAGGACAGTTGAACCATAATTACGGGTGTCACGCCTAAATCCGCGCTTGCTGCAGACACGGCATCTTTTTTGTGGGTATCTTTGCGTAGGGGTACTCGGGAGGAATTCCGTACAATGCCTCTCATGCAGCCGGCTCACTGCATCTGGTTGGGGAAGTTGGGCAGGAGCACCAGCTGGATACAGAAGGGCTCTGATTATCTCTTCTTGGAATTGAAAGAAGGATAATGTTCCGGCAGACGCTTTGTATAAGACAAAAGCGTTGTAAATAGCCAATTGAAAAATGTGTAGACACTTTTTTGTACCAGCGTCTGGCCTTACGGGCAATTAAGTATCATCTGGTCGTTGAAGTCCACCCCTCCCATTTTACGGTTATAGTCCTGGACACAGAGGGGCTTCTCAACAACACTGGTGATCGCAATAATTTCGACTGCCGTTTCTGGGGGAATGGAGGACAGAACGAAAATGTTCTGTTTGTCCCTCCACTTCACTGCAAGCAATTCATCGCACCTCAAGCAGGCTCTCTCCCCCGGGCTCAGTGGAGCATTTACTAGCCGTTGGGGGAAGCCCCGGCGATTAGATCGCACGGTGCCACAAGCGCCAATTTGCAATTGAAAGAGGTGTCTAAAAAGTGGCACGCTTGAATAAAAATTGTCCTCGTACAAGTGGTACCCCTTTCCAAATAGGGTGACACCAAGTCCCATACTATCTTGCCGCTGCTCCCTATGTAGTCTGGGCAGTCGGGGGGGCTCCACAGAGCTATCTTTCCCTCGTAGACACGGGAACTGTGTAGCCTGTGGCCCTGTCACACAGCTTGTACAGTTTGACCCCGTATCTGTCATGCTTGGGAGATACTGTTTGATAGCAAGGCGGCCAGTAAACTTTATCAGGGACTCGTCAAGGCAGACCTCTTGTTGGGGGGGTAAACAAGGCTGCAAACCGCTAATTGAAGTGGTCTACGAGGGGCCAAGTTTTGTGGAGCCGATCATATTCAGGGTCTCCCCGAGGATGACAGAGTTAATTGTCGCTGAAATGCATGAACCAAAATATTTGTTCGTATTGAAGGGTAGGCCCAGAAATTTTTTTAAATCGGGAATCGTGATCGGATTCCAGGCGAATGGTCTGGCAAGGGGTGAATTTTGGGTTGGCGGCGATTAATTGTTGTGCGTATAAATTTGATTGATCCACAATAGATCTGAAAAGATCTTCAGTGAAAAACAGCTCAAAAAAGTTATTGGGATTAAAACCAGCTGTTTCCACTCGAATTCCGGGTTGGGCAGTGAATGGGGGGGGGAAGTACTGGCGCTGTGGAATCTGTGGGCTGCCAATAAGGATATGCCAGCGCTTGAGAGGGCACTATGGGCTCTACGGGCCTGTCTTCGAATACGTGGTGGCTGCGGGCCACTACTCGCACCAGCTTCAACTGCACTTATGGACTCGCCACGTCACAAAGTCTTACTGCAGTGCTGGTTGTACTAGGTCCAGGGTGTACTAGGCCGCTCGTGCTTGCCAGATCACGAGAAGTGTGAGCGGCACTAGTACTGGCACTCTGCTGCATACGAGAGAAACACCCGGTTCTTGCATCTCAGCAACTCCAGAATGGGGTCGGGTACGCCTGACCTTAGCAGGGACCCATCCGTTGTCGGAGCTATCTGTCAGGGAGCCACTGCTGTCTACAGGTTCATGTACTGGCCCTGATTCTGCCAGTGAGGCTTCCCCATCGCTCTCATCTGACATGGTCAGTATACTGTAGGCCTCTGCACTACTGTACCAACGTTTGGTCATTTTAGTAACTAAATTTACCGGTACAGTAGTGTGACTAACAGGTAAAAAAAGCACCTGGTTGTCAAGGACTATTTGGTCGCTACAAAAAAAAATGCTAGTGCTAGCAGAGATCAGGCCTGACTCTGCTAATGCAGCAGTTTTTGTGTGATTTGTGTTTTTTGGAAGTGACCGTAATCTATTGATTACTGCACTTGCCTGGGTAGGGTGGGCTGGGCAAAGGGGCTAAACGCAGGTGCTGGCAGGAATCAGTGCTGATTGTGCAAACACTGCGTTTTGGGAACACTAAATTATGGGGACGCTAGTATAGTTCTGATCAGATCAGATATTGATCTGTTCAAACACTGTACTAGTAATGGAGGTGTGTGTGGTAGTGTACTTGACTCTAACTGATGCTAAATAACGGTGGTGTGGTGAGACACTGACGCTAAGTAGCGTCAGCCGTGACACTAATGCAGTGATTGGTAATCACTATATATAGTGAACACTGTGACAGGGCAGTGAAGAGGTTAACTGGGGGAGATCAAAGGGGTTAAACCTTTATAGGGGATAGATGGCGGGTGGCCTAAACCTATTTGGGCTTAGCGCTAGCGCAAATTCGGGTCACAAGTGACACTAATACAGTGATCAGTAGTTATCTGATATACTGTATATATATTAGTGCACTTTGTGACAGGGCAGTGAAGGGGTTAACTGGGGGAGATCAAGGGGTTAAAACTTTATTAGGGGATAGATGGCGGGTGCCCTAACCCTATTTGGGCCTAACGCAAGTGCAAACTAGGGTTACAAGTGACACTAATACAGTGATCTGTAAAAGATCTGTATACCACTGTATTTAGTGTTCACTATGAGGGGTTTGGGGGGGGGGTGATCAAGGGGTTAAATTTGCCTATGTGAGGTAGTGTGAGTGTAGTGTTGGTGGAACTCACGTTTTTGATGTCGGTCTTCTCCTGGAACCGAAAGGGCTCCAGGTGGGAAAGTTACATCACTTCCCCCTGCCTGTGTTTACATTACACAGGCAGGGGGACATGTCATTGGCTAGAACCGAGCACCAGATCCAGACCAAAAATCATTGGTCTGTATCTGGTGACTGATCGGTTCTCTGCCGAATCAGACAAGGATCGGCTCGCGAGCCGTGATCGCGCCCGACGTAGGTCTACGTTGCCAGACGATAGCGAGCCACTTTGCCTCAGTGGGCAAGTGGTTAATTGGATGATCTGTCAAAGAAGGGAAACCCACAGTAGAATCAGTCTCAGCACAAATATTGGAAGACATAGTAAAACGAGGGTTCTAGTTTGTAACTTTACAAGCATCCAACATGTCACAGAAATCCCCATGTTGCTATTCCGCATCATCTTCGGTCACCAGGAAATCAATCACTTCCCTTTACATGGCTCCAACCCCGCACACCAAAAGCTGGCTTCTGACTTCACCGAGCCTGGTCTCCCAACTGTGCATGTGTGGAAAAACCTGCACACTCACAGTGCACGATGACGAGGCTGCTGCCAGAGAGGCCAAAAGTCTTTCATAGAGCAGCCATAAAGGCATCAGAGGAGGCCAGAGGTGAAGCAACACCTCCCAGTACCGACAATACTGGAAACCACGTGCTGCCCACAGGAAGAAAAGAGTGTGTGTGTGTGTGTGTGTGTGTGTGTGTGTGTATGTATATATATATATATATATATATATATATATATATATATATATATATATATATATATAATATATGGCTAGAGCCTCCCCTGACTGCAGGGGTCCCACAGGATCATTGGGCTGAACAAAATAACACCTGAAGTGAAATAATGAAAACGAATGCAATGTACACAAGTATGCAGAAGTCCAAACGAATGATTGGTTGAATAAATGATGCATACAAGTATAGTTCTAGTTGGTGAGGTTCAAAAGACACCAGTCCAAGTTCAACCTATGATCAGTGTGTTTAAGTGTTTGTCAATAATACATTGTTACATAGTTAGTGAGGTTGAAAAAAGACATGAGTCCATCCAGTTCAACCTATGATGTGTGTGTGTGTTTGCTTTTAGCCGTACATTGTATACCCCTGTATGTTGTGGTCTTTAAGGTGTCCATCTAACAGTTTTTTGAAACTATCAATGCTCCCTGCTGATACGACTGCTTGTGGAAGAGAATTCCACATCCTTACCGCTCTTACAGTGAAGAACCCCTTACGCACTTTAAAGTTAAACCGCCTTTCCTCTAGTTTTAGTGAGTGGCCACGTGTCTTATTGTATCTCCTTTCTCTGAATAGTTTGTTCCTTATGCTCGGGTCGCCAGTACAGTATTTGTACATTGATATCATATCCCCCCTCAATCGTCTCTTCTCCAGAGAGAATAAGTTCAGGGCTTGTAGTCTTTCTTCATAGCTGATGTCCTCCATCCCCCTAATTATTTTTGTTGCCCTTCTCTGGACTTTCTCCAGTTCCAGCACATCCCTTCTGAGGACCGGTGCCCAGAACTGGACAGCATACTCCAGATGTGGCCGGACCAGAGTCTTGTAGAGCGGGAGAATAATCTCTTTATTTCTGGAGTGAATCCCCTTTTTTATACATCCCAGTATTCTGTTGGCTTTGCTTGCTGCGGCCTGGCATTGCATGCCACTGCCAAGCCTGTTGTCTACCAGTACCCCTAAGTCCTTTTCCATCCTAGACTCACCCAGAGGTTCCCCCCCTAGCGAGTAGCTTGCTTTCTGGTTTCTGGCCCCCAAGTGCATTACTTTACATTTTTCAACATTAAATCTCATCTGCCATGTAGTTGCCCACTCCGTTATTTTGTTCAGGTCCGCTTGCAAGGTTTCCACATCCTGCATAGAAGATATTGGCATGCCTAATTTAGTATCATCCGCAAATACTGAGATTGTACTAGATATCCCCTCCTCTAGATCATTTATGAATAAATTAAACAGGATTGGTCCCAGGACAGAACCCTGGGGGACCCCACTTTCCACACCCGCCCAATCCGAGTACTCCCCATTAATCACCACCCTCTGTACTCTCCCCTGGAGCCAGTTCTCTATCCAGGTACTCACCTTATGGTCCATACCTATCTTCCTTAGTTTGTACAGTAATCGTTTGTGGGGAACGGTGTCGAAGGCCTTTGCAAAGTCCAGATACACCACATCCACAGGCTTACCTTTATCTAGGTGGCAGCTCACTTCATCATAGAAGGTTAATAGATTGGTTTGGCACGAACGATTTTTCATGAATCCGTGCTGATTAATACTTATAATACCGTTTTCATTACTAAAGTCTTGTATGTGGTCCCTTAACATCCCCTCCAATATTTTGCAGACTACAGATGTTAGGCTGATCGGCCTATAGTTACCCGGGATATATCTCGGCCCCTTTTTAAATATTGGTACCACGTTGGCTTTTTTCCAATCAGCTGGCACCATACCCGTCTGTAAACTATCCTTAAAGATCAAGAATAATGGTCTGGCAATCACCTGGCTGAGCTCTTTAAGAACCCTCGGGTGCAAGCCATCCGGTCCCGGGGATTTATTTATGTTAAGCTTCTCTAGTTTAGCTCTAAGTCTATCTTCTGTTAGCCATGGCGGCACTTCCTGAGGTGTATTATTTAGTTCGGCCTTACAAGCTGGGTTCGTGTAGACCCCCGATTCCTTTGTGAAGACTGAAGAAAAGAAATTATTTAACACTTCCGCCTTTTCTCTGTCCTCAGTGGCCATTTTTCCTTTATCATCTTTTATGGGGCCAATGTGTTCTGGCCTCGCTTTCTTACTGTTTATATACTTAAAGAACTTCTTGGGGTTCTTTTTACTCTCCTCTGCTATGTCTCTCGTGTTCTATTTTAGCCGCCCTGATTTCATCTTTACATTTCTTATTACTCTCTTTATAATGCTTAAATGCTGCCACTGACCCCTCAGTCTTGTATTTTTTGAAGGCCTTTTCTCTAGCTCTAATATACATTTTTATGTTGGAGTTTAGCCACCCAGGGTTTAGTATACCCCTGTATGTTGTGGTCGTTAAGGTGCCCATCTAATAGTTTTTTTAAACTATCGATGCTATTGCTAACTGCTGACACCACTGCTTGTGGAAGAGAATTCCACATTCTTACCGCTCTGTCAAAGTTTATGGTTAAACCGCTTTTCTTAGAATTATAGCGAATGGCTACGAGTCCATATTCCCTTTCGCTGATTAGTTCCCTATGCTAAGGTACAGTACAATGGCATTTGTACAATGAAATCATATCCCCCCTCAAGCATCTCTTCTCTAGAGAGAATAAGTTCAATGCTTGTAGCCTTTCCTTATAGCTGACATCCTCCAGTCCCTTTTATTAGCTTTGTTTCCCTTCTCTGGACTCTCTCCAGTTCTAGTACATCCTTCCTGAGGACCAGTGCCCAGACCTGGATGGCATACTCGAGATGCGGCCAGACCAGAGTCTTGTACAGTAGAATTATAGTTTTATCTCTGGAGTAAATCCCCTTTTTAATACATGCCAATATTCTGTTGGCTTTGCTTGCAGCAGCTTGACATTGCATGCTATTGCTGAGCTTGTCCTCTACTAGGAACCCCATGTCCTTCTCCATCTTGGATTCCCCCAAAGGCTCTCCCGTTAGTGAGTAACTTGCGCTCATATTTCTGACACCCAAACCTATTACCTTACATTTTTCAACATTAAACCTCGTTTGCCATGTAGATGCCCACCCCATTATTATGTTCAGGTCTTATAAGTTTCCACATCCTGCCTATAAATTATTGCACTGCTTAATTTAATATCTTCCGCAAATACAGAGATTGAGCGGTTTATCCCATCCTCTAGGTCATTTATGATTAAATTAAATATGATTGGTCCCAGGACAGATCCTTGGGGGACCCCACTTTCCACACCAGACCATTCTGAGTACTCTCCATTTATCACCTTTGGACTCGCCCTTGAAGTCTGCTTTTAATCCAGGTATTCACTCTATGGTCCACACCTAGGTACCTTCGTTTGTACAGTAAATGTTTGTGGGGATCTGAATCTAATGCCTTTGCAAAATCCAGATACACCACATCTGCAGGCCTTCCTTTATCTAGATGGCTGCTCACTTCTTCATAGTAGGTTAATAGATTGGTCTGACAAGCAATTTCTTTTTTACTTTCCTGAATCCATGCTGATTTCTACTAATGATACGGTTTTCATTACTAAAATCTTTGTATATAGTCCCTTATCCCCTCCAATATCTTACCGACTATTGATTTTAGACTAACTGGCCTATTGATTTTAGACTAACTGGCCTGTAATTCCAAGGGATATATCGGCCCTTGTTTTAAATATTGGTACCACGTTGGCTTTTTTTCCAATCAGCTGGTACCATTCCTGTCAGACTATTTATAAAAATTAGGAACAATGGTCTGGCTAACACCTAACGGAGTCCTTTAACCACTACCATACCTCGCAATTTCTGGCACTCTGCTCCTACATGTAAAAAAAATCATAATTTTTTTTCTCAAAAACGTCTTCCAGGACAGCCCATGAGACCTTAAGGCTCCTCCCCCAGGGACAGGAAACACATTCCAAAATTTAAATAAAAAGGCGGTCCCTTAGTCCTCACCTTCAGTATTTAGTGTTTCCTCCGGACAGGGGGTAACATGTTCCTGGAACTGAAGCTCCCGGTCTCCTGGACTGTCCATGGAAAGACTTGGGGGGTATGCATCTCCTCTTGCCCAAAGCGGTACCCCTTAGTGCCGCAATAGGGGCTGACCGCTGTCTCCTGCTCTCTTCGCCTCTCGGCAGGACCTCGGGTGTCGTCTGGTGGAACGCTGGGGAGTCCGCTCCGTTGGTCGGCAGGTTCCTTGGAGCAGCAGTGCTGTGTACCCGTGAACCGCCGACTTCGAAAGTAGTTTTGAAGTTGGCGCCAAAAACGGAGGGGGCGGAACTCAGGCGCGTCCACTCTGGCCTCACAGGAAGTGACAGTGTCACTTCCGGCGCAGTGACAACATCCGCGGGCGCCGGAAAGCCTCGTTCCAGTTTCCGAAGGCGCGAACAGAGTTCAAATGGGCGACCGATGTTAGGGGAAACAGCAGTTGCTGGGACCACTATACAGAGTGATGGACACCACGGCAGCAACCGCACAGGCGGCGGAAGTCGGCTCTGGCATCGGCACCTCTCGGGTAAGCAAGGGGGAATGTACACCCTATTTGCAGGTACCTGTTAGGAACTCCGGTTTCCCCCCTTTTCTCTATATGTCTGTAAGGGCGGGGGTAAATAGAGCACCATTCCCTCTTTTCTGTCCACGAGGTGGAAAGGGAAAAGCGGGAGGAGGGGGGGCACAGTATCCCTAAATTA
Organism: Pelophylax lessonae; assembly: GCF_965119305.1. NCBI lineage: Eukaryota > Metazoa > Chordata > Amphibia > Anura > Ranidae > Pelophylax > Pelophylax lessonae. The sequence continues at coordinate 137,722,772 of NC_138773.1, forward strand.
AAACTGTAAATTTTTGTCTTTTATCTTAGACCAAGGCTCAGGACAAAAACCCACCTCAGCCCCCCAAAAAGAAATGTGCTGTATGCGGAGCAAAATTGAGTTCCTCTTGGAACAAAACAGTGTGCCGGGCATGCATAGAAAATCTGGTCAGAGATGACCATACAGTCTCTACCCAGAAAATGCTGTCTTCAGTGAGAGATGAACTAACAAATACGTTCAGTTCATTCAGAACTCTCATGGAAAAAATGCAGGCACCATCCCAGGTTCCCACCTCAGTTCAGGTCCCTGCATCCCTGACCAAACCATCATTAGGTTTTGAGGAGGAAGTATCATCTTCCCACTCCTCTGTGGAGGGATCAGGGTCAGAGGAGGAACCTTAAAGAACATAATCCCCATGGTAACTCCAACTTTAAACTGAGCTTGGAGGATGTGGATGACCTACTCAAAGCGGTTTATGTCACTCTAAAAATTGAGGAGGAAAAAGTGCAGCTGTCTAAACATGACCTGATGTATGCCAGTCATAAAAAGCAGGCTAGAGTGTTCCCTGTGCATAGCTCCCTGTTGGATACGATTAAACAGGAATGGAATTCACCTGATAAGAAACCTTTCTTTCCAAGAAACCTAAAAAGAAGGTATCCATTCAACGACAGTAAGGAGCAGCCCTTGAACAAAATCCCCAAGCTGGATGCTTCTCTTGCCAGAGTATCAAAGGGAACTGACTTGGCATTTGAGGATTCAGGGTCACTAAAAGACCCTATGGATAAGAAAACCGACACCACTTTACGTAGGGTTTGGGAAGCCTCTATTATGAGTTTAAAACCGGCCCTGGCATCCACCTGCATAGCCAGACACCTAGAGTTATGGCTATCCCAGATCCAAACACACTTATCTGCCGGAACTTCAAGAGAACAGATTAGCAAGTCATTTCCACTCTTATTCCAGGCAGTAGGATTCTTAGCGGATTCTTCAGCTGAAGCTGTAAGAATGGCGGCAAGAACCTCAGCCTTGGCTAACACAGCTAGACGAAGCCTATGACTCAAGACATGGTCAGGGGATCTCACGTCTCTGTGGTCTTCCCTTCACAGGCGACCACCTCTTTGGCCCAGGCCTATCAGAGGCTCTGGAGCATACAGCAGATAAAAAGGGATTCCCAGAAAAGAAAAAGTACCCCTATGCCCCAAAGAATTTTCGTGGCAGGGGCAAACCGCAGAGATCCAACGAGACCCAGCAAGCTTTCAAAAAGCACTGGACTGGGCATAAAGGTAGGGGGAGGGGTAACATCCTGTTTAACCCTCAACACCCCAACAAGCCCCAATGACTCCCTTCTCAGGGTGGGAGGGAGATTAGGGGCCTTCCTCCCACAATGGAAGGGAATTACTTCCAGCCCCTTTATTCTGGACCTGGTAGGCAAAGGGCACAAACTGGAGTTTTGTCACCAACCCCTAGAAAGAACCCTGATTACAAGTCTGCCCAGGGATCCAGCCAAGGCCTCTGCCCTAAGTCTCCAGTTAGGGGACCTATTAGACCAAGAGGTTATAATCCCAGTCCCCAAAGAAGAACAGGGTTTTATTCTCGCATCTTTGTGATTCGGAAACCTTCAGGAAGTCATCGGCTGATCCTGAACTTACGGAATCTGAACCTGTCTATAGCATACAAACGCTTTCGCATGGAATCAATATACTCCATAGGGAACCTATTGTACCCAGGGTGTTTCATGGCAACCCTGGATCTGAAAGATGCGTATTTTCACATCCCAATACACAAATCCTACCAGAAATTCTTGAGACTAGCAGTAAGGATAGGACTAGAAGTCACACTTCCAATTCCAGGCACTGCCCTTTGGGCTATCCTCAGCCCCACGGATCTTTACCAAAGTCCTAGGGGAGGCACTAGCCCCCCTAAGACTAAGATCCATCATGATCACCCCCTACTTGGACGACATCTTGGTAGTGGCAGAATCATACCAGAAGCTGAAAGCAGACCTCCTAATAGTTCAGGAATTCTTAACTTCTCTAGGCTGGATTATCAACAGGCAAAAGTCTTGCCTGATACCCTCGCAAAGGGTAACTTACCTCGGATACGAGATTTCCTCCCGAGATCAGATGATCTTCCTCCCTCAGTCCAAGATGGAGAAGATGAACCAGATGATAGCCTCCTTACAGACCAATTTATGGGTCTCTCTGAGGGACATCACAAGGGTAATAGGCTTGATGACCTCCTGTTTCCCAGCAGTCCCCTGGGCACGGTTCCAACAACGTCCACTCCAAAAATTCTTTCTAAAGAGTTGGGATGGACGGCCAAGTTCCTTGGAACAAAAAGTAAGGATTCCCACCAAGATAAAAAGAACCCTTAGGTGGTGGAGATCCTCTCTTCACCTATCAAAAGGGCTAAGCTGGTCCATCCAGGTGTCACAGAGGATCACCACGGATGCAAGCGCTTTCGGATGTGGGGGCATATCTGCAGAACAAATGGGCGCAGGGAACATGGTCCCCATCACAAAGACTTCATCAAACCAAAAAGAACTTATGGCGGTCCAAAAGGCCTTAGAGTTTTTTCAGGTAGAGGTAGAGGGAAGCCATCTACAGATCCGGTCAGACAATATAGCAACTGTAGCGTACCTGAACAAGCAGGGAGGTACTCGAAGTCAGGGTCTTCAAGCCATAGCACAGAAAATCTTTGTCTGGGCCGAACGGAATCTAACATCCATTTCGGCTATCCACCTGAAAGGGACGCAGAATTATCTGGCAGACCATCTCAGCCGCCACCAGGTGAATCAGGACAATTGGTCCCTCAACCCAGAGGTATTTATAAAGATCACAACCTCATGGGGTCTTCCAGTAATGGACCTATTTGCTACCCAGGCAAACAGGAAAACAGAAATTTTTTTTTCTATAACCCAGGGGGATCAGGCGTTAGGCATCGACGCCTTTGCCCACCCCTGGAAAGTCAGACTCTGTTACGCATTCCCTCCGGTCAGATTGATCCCACAGGTTCTTCAGAAATTCATCCAGGAAGACAGAGATGATCCTGATAACCCCATACTGGCCCAAGAGGCCATGGTTTGCCTTCAGGCTCTAGCAGCAAAACCTCCAATGACCTTACCCTGGAGACCGGATCTATTAACACAAGGTCCAGTGGTCCATCCATTCATCAGGACTCTAAACCTGACGGCCTGGTATGTGAGGAACAAATACTAGGCTCTCAGGGGTTCTCAGTCAAAGTCATCCAAACATTGACCAGCTGTCGAAAGCCGGTCACTAGGAAAATGTATGCAAAAATTTGGAAGAAATTTCATTTTTGGATGATGGAGAATCAGAGACATTCCCCAGATATACCAACTATCTTAGATTTTTCAATAAGGCATAGACAAAGGTCTCTCCCTTGGAACTTTGAAGGTACAGGCTGCCGCCCTTAGTGTTTTTCTTCAATTTTCCCTTAGAGAAGACCCAAATGTGAATAATTTTTTCAGAGCAATTGCCCGGACAAAGCCGACCGTGATTAAAACGTGTCCAGCTTGGAATCTATCCCTGGTACTTCAGGTTATGGTAACCAGTCCATTTGAACCCTTGGAAGATTTGTCTGCAAAAATGCTCACCCTAAAGACTTTATTTTTAGTAGCTATAACTTCAGCTAGAAGGGTTGGCGAATTACAGGCTCTCTCAGAGAACCTTTTCTCAGGATCTTTGACGACAGGATTGTGCTAAAAACAGATCCAGGATTTTTGCCCAAGATAGTATCCTCTTTTCATAGGACTCAGGACATAGTTCTTCCTTCCTTTTGCAATTTCCCGAACAACGATAAAGAAAAAGAATTTAGTTGTTTAGATGTCAGAAGAGCCCTTCTGAGATACCTGGAGGTGACTAAAACCTTCAGGAAAAGTGATACTTTATACAGTTTTCCGGCTCCCATAAAGGGGAAAAAGCTTCGAAGGCAACCTTAGCTAGATGGATAAAACAGGCTATCACAGAAGCCTATCTAGTAAAGAAGGTAACTCCACCTTTCATTAAAGCACACTCTACTAGAGCTTTGTCCACGTCCTGGGCTGAAAGGGCCGGTGCCTCACCAGACCAGATCTGTAAGGCAGCTACCTGGTCTAACTTTTCGACCTTTGTTAGACCCTATCGCCTGGACCTCCTCTCTTCTCAGGAACAGGCATTTGGTCGAAAGGTGCTCCAGGCAGTAGTCCCTCCCTAGACTGGTAAGTTCTTGCTCATCGTCTCATGGGCTGTCCTGGAAGACGTTTTTGAGAAAAGCTGAGTTATACTTACTGGTAACTCCTTTTCTAGTAGTCTTCCAGGACAGCTGGATTCCCACCCGGTTTATCTGATATTATGTAATGATATGTGTGTATATTTATATATATATCTATATATGTATGTTTTACAGAATGTCCTACGGTTCTCATGAAATACTGAAGGTGAGGACTAAGGGACCGCCTTTTTATTTAAATTTTGGAATGTGTTTCCTGTCCCTGGGGGGAGGAGCCCTAAGGTCTCATGGGCTGTCCTGGAAGACTACTAGAAAAGGAGTTACCAGTAAGTATCTCAGCTTTTTTTTTGCTAGAAAATTACTCGGAATCCTCGAACAATATATAATTTTTTTTTTTTTTTAGAGACCCTAGGCCTAGGGAATAAAATGGCAGCCATTGCAACTTTTTATGTCACACGGTATTTGCGCAGAAATTTTTGGAAAAAGTTTTATGAATTAACCACTTTACCACTAGAGGATTTTGCGGTCTTACGTCTGGGCCACTTTTTGCGATTCGGCGCTGTGCGACGCCGCACCCAAACGAAATTTACGTCCTTTTTTTCCCACAAACTGAGCTTTCTTTTGGTATTTGATCACCTGTGTGATTTTTTTTTTTTTTTTTTTTTTTTTTTTTTTTTACTTTTTGTGCTATAAACAAAGAGCGTTTATTTTGAAAAAATAATATTTTTAACATTTTTTTTTTATATGAAATTCCCCCCCCCCCAAAAAAAATTTAAAAATCAAAATTTTTTTAAAAAATTTTTGGCCAATTTGTTTTCTGCTACCTATGTTTGGTAAAAAAAATCACAATAAGCGTATTTTGATTGGTTTGCGCAAAAGTTATTGCGTTTACTAACTAAGGGAAATATTTCTGTCATTTTTGGTGTTTTTTTTTTTTTAACGAGTAATGGCGGCGATCTGCTATATTTTTTTTTTTTTTTTTTTTTTTTTTTTTTTTTTTGCGGGACTGCGACATTGCGGCGGACAGATCGGACCCTTGACTGACATTTTTGACACTTTTGGGGGTACCAGTGACATTACTGCAGTAATCAGTGCTATATATATGCACTGTTACTGTAAAAATGACACTGGCAGGGAAGGGGTTAATGTATGCCTGGTGCTTACTAACGTGTGTGGGGGGAGGTGACTGAGTGAGTCAGGGACAGATCGCATGTTCAGCTATGCTGAACCATGCTATCTGTCCCTGCCTGTCACTTAGGAGATCCGCCCGCTCTGTTTACCCGCTTGTGTAAACAGAGCGGGCGGATATCAACACTCGATTCCCCGACGATCCGGGAAGAGCAGCGCCGATCGCCGCCGCTCCTCCTCTGGCCCGACTACAGCGCCGCCTACAGGGGGAGGAGTCCAGCGACATAGTACTACGTCGCTGGACGATAACGAGCCACATTGCCGCAGTAGCAGCAATGTGAGCAGACCTAAAGTGGTTAAAAAAAGTTAGCCCAATTTTTTTTTGTATAATATGAAAGATGTTCCACTGAGTAAATAGATACCTAATGACACACTTTAGAACTGCGCATACTCTTAGAATGACGCCAAACTTTGGTACTTAAAAATCTATAGATAACGCTTTAAATTTTTTTTACCGGTTACCAGTTTAGAGTTGCAGTGGAGGTCTTGGACTAAAATTGTTGCTCTCGATCTAACGTTTGCGGTGATACCTCACATGTATGGATTGAACGCCGTTTACATATGTGGCTGTGACGGATGCATGCGTTTGCTTCCGCATGCAAGCACGCAGGGGCACTTTCTTTTTCTATTTTTTTGGATCACTTTTTTTCCTATTACAAGGAATATAAACATCCCTTGTTTTAGGAATAGTGAATAACAGGTCCTCTTTATTAGAGATCTGAGGTCAATAAGGCTTCAGATCTCTCCTACAGGCTAGAAAGCCTGAAATAAAAAAAAAAAAAAAAAAAAAATGATCTTGGCTTAACAGCCACTATGATTGTTCTTATGGTGCAGGGAATTTTGAATGCCTGCAGATATCCCCATGTCGTATGATGTCCAGCGGTATGGAAGTGGTTATGGACCCTCGGGTGTAGGCCATCTGGTCCCAGTGACTTATGTTAAGTTTTTCAAGTCTAGTTCTGAGTCGGTCTTTTGGTAACCATGAGGGTGCTTCCTGTGAGGAATTAACTTTAACCACTTAAGCCCCGGAAGATTTTACCCCCTTCCTGACCAGGGGGTATTTTGCGATTCGGCACTGCGTGACTTTAACGGACAATTGCGCGGTCGTGCGACGCTGTACCCAAATGAAATTGACATCCTTTTTTCCCACACAGAGCTTTCTTTTGGTGGTACCTGTGCGATTTTATTTTTTTTTTTTTTTTTGCGGGACTGTGACATTGCGGCGGACAGATCGGACCCTTGACTGACATTTTTGACACTTTTGGGGTACCAGTGACATTACTACAGTAATCAGTGCTATACATATGCACTGTTACTGTAAAAATGACACTGGCAGGGAAGGGGTTAACTTTATTGGAGAAGGAGGGGTTAAGTGTGTCCCTAGGGCCGTGCTTCTAACTGTGCAGGGATGTGGCTGTTCATGTAACAGCAGAGATCTACGGTCCTACATAGCAGGACCGTATGATCTCTGCTGTTACACAAGGGAGAGTGACAGGCGGCTTTTACACTAGCCGCCTGCCTTTATCCCTCTGTAACTGACGATCGCAAGTGACCGGCTGGCATCGGGTCCTCCGGTCACGCGTGCGGGGATCAGAGTGAGCGAGCTGGGGCGGGAGCGCGCCTTCAGCGGCGCACGCTCGCCCCCTATTGGCTCGCAGGCGAGTGACGTACACGGGGCTGACTGCCGCAGTTTGTCTTTGCGGTGGTCGGCAACCGGTTAACATTAAAAACTGGGTAACTGTTGCCCCCTATTTCTCTTGTGAAGACAGAAGTTTTTAGCAACTTTTCCTTCTCTGTTCTTTGTAGCCAGATTCCCTTTGTTGTCCTTTGTGACCAATGTCTTGGCCTGACTTTCTTACTATTTATAAACGTAAAGAATTTTTTTTCCTCTTTAGCTATGTGCCTTTCATGTACTATTTTAGCTGCCTTGATTGCGCTTACATTTCTTATTGCATTCTTTGTAATGTTGGAATGCTGCCACTGACCCCTCAGCCTTGTATTTTTTTGAAGGACTTTTTTCTTTAGTTTTTATATGCATTTTTATAGGGCTGCAGCTAACGATTATTTTCATAATCGATTAGTTGGCCGATTGTTTCGATTAATCGACTAATCGGATAAAATCCTAAAAAAATAAATAAAAATAAATAAATAAAGGTTGGTGTATAATTTAAAGTTCTTGAATATCTATATGCAGTGGTAAATATAAATATCCAGCTACATAGTTGGATATTTAATCCACTCTGAGACAGATAAATGTATTAGAGGTTTAAAGAGGTTGTAAACTCGTACAACTTTTTTTTTTTTTTTTTGAAACATGTAAGAGAAACACATAATGAGCTAATATGCATCGCATACTAGCACATGATGAAATATTTAACTTAGAACGAGCCCCCGCCGTGCCGCCCGCTCACCTGTATGACGGGCGACATGTCCAGTCGCCCGTCTTCCGGGATCGCGGCATCCGGCCATCTGATTGGCCGGAGCCGCGGTGACGTCACTCCCGCGTGCGGGAGCCGACAGTCACGGCACGGGGCTCTGAAGAAACGGCACCAGCGGCCGTTCCTTCAGAGCACATGCGCCAGTGACGTCACTGACTGCATGTAAGGTAAATATCTCCTAAACGGTACATAAGGCTTACCTATAGGTAAAAGTGTCAGAGGAGGGTTTACTTCCTCTTTAAGTGTGGTACATATAAGACTCGGAGATCAATATTTTTAAAAGACCTAAAACACGGTTTTCTGACAGGATTGGTATATATATTCACGATAGACTTGATACAAGCTCCCTGCGCCTGCTGTCACTTATGCTGGCCATACACAAACTAATTTTTTTAGGAAATTTTTAAAAATATTCATCATGATTTCCTCATTCATTCATTCATTCATTCATTCATTCATTCATTCATTAGTGGGGTCCATTTGGTGTTCGTTGTCAACCACAATGACAGGAAAATTTGAAGGAGCAGAATAGAAAACTTCTCGATCAAACGAATCTTCAAATAGTGTATGGTTTTTGCTCAGAAGTTATATTGTAAAATTGAATGTTAAAAGCAAGTGGAATTTTCAAACACTCATCCATTCAACGAATATACAAATAATTTTTGTACAAATATAGATGCAAATATTTTTGTCCAAAAATCCATGTATGGGCAGCAGAAGACATTTAGTAGCAGCAGCATGCTTTTTTTTTTTTTTTTTTTTTTTTTTTTTTCACCTGTCATGATGGGGGTTAAAAAAATAAAATAAAATAGCCCTTTATAGTAAAGAAACAAAACAAAAAAACAGCACATATCGCTACTGTAATATAATTATAATTTCTACTGTGAAACAGTGAAAGTATTATATCTTGTATCATGTGTATGTATATAAAAAAATATGCCCAGAAGTCGGATATGCAGGATATTTTAACTGGGAGTCAGACATGAAGCTATACGAAGGGTGGAGGGGGGAAATAACATTTATACATTAAAGTAGTACTAAAAGCTGAGAATTTTTTCATGGATATAATAATTTTAAATGCACAATACTAGTGAACTTTTACTTGTAATTGTAATGCCTTATATCACCCTCTAGTCCAGTGGTTCTTAACCTTGTTGGAGGTACTGAACCCCACCAGCTTCATATGCGCATTCACTGAACCCTTCTTAATTGGAAAAGTAAAATATGATTTTATGAGTCTAGTCTCGGGAGGGGAACTGCCAGAAAATAAGGTGTTGTTTACAGAACTGAATTAAACGTATCATACAAAGTAAAATGTACAGTGGTCAGTAGTATGTAGGGCAGCGTACAGAGGTCAGTAGGCTGTAGGGCAGCGTACAGAGGTCAGTAGGCTGTAGGGCAGCGTACAGAGGTCAGTAGGCTGTAGGGCAGCGTACAGAGGTCAGTAGGCTGTAGGGCAGCGTACAGAGGTCAGTAGGCTGTAGGGCAGCGTACAGAGGTCAGTAGGCTGTAGGGCAGCGTGCAGTAGTGAGTAGTTTGTAGGGCAGCGGTCAGTAGTTTGTAGGGCAGTGTACAGTGCTTAGTAGTTTGTAGGGTAGTGTACAGTGCTCAGTAGTTTGTAGGGCAGTGTAGCGAGGTCAGTAGCATGTAGGGCAGTGTATAGGGGTCAGTAGGATGTAGGGCAGTGTATACGGGTCAGTTGATTGTAGGGAAGGATAGAGTGGTCAGTAGGCTGTAGGACGGTGTACAGAGAATAGGGCAGAGGACAGGAGTTGACAGGACAGATAGGACAGTGTACAGGGATCAGTAAAGCCACACACCAGGGGGCTGGGAGGGCACACACCAGGGGAGGGTCAGGAGGGCACACACCAGTGGGTTGTAGGGGAACACACCAGGGGGTTGGAAGGGCATACACTGGGGGGAGGGTCAGGAGGACACGCACTGTGGGGGAGGGTAGTGAGGGCACACACCAGTGGAGAGTCAGGAGGCCACACACTGGGTGTCAGGAGGGCACACATCAGTGGTTGGGAGGGCACACACTGGGGGGGGGGGGGGGGGTTGGGAAGGCATACCATGGGGTATCAGGAGGGCACACACTGGGGGGGGTGGGAGGGAATACCATGGGGTGTCAGGAGGGCACACTGGGGTGGGGTTGGGAGGGCATACCATGGGGTGTCAGGGGGGCACACACTTGGGGGGGTTGGGAGGGCATACCATGGGGTGTCAGGAGGGCACACACTGGGGTGGGGGGTTGGGAGGGCATACCATGGGGTGTCAGGAGGGCACACACTGGGGGGAGGTGTTGGGAGGGCATACACTGGGGGGGTTGGGAGGACATACCATGGGGTGTCAAGAGGGAACACACTGGGCGGGAGGTGTTTGGCGGGCATACCATGGGGTATCGGGAGGGAACACACCAGGGGGCATTCACAATGCTTATTGAGCTAAATGAAAAGGACATGCATTTACATTTGTCAGCTAACAGCACCTCTATGCTAAGCTGCAGTAACTCAGCAGACTTAGCATAGAGGTGCTTGCAAACTAATCCACCATGTACAGCTAGCTGAGCCTACCTCCAGGAACATTCACTCGGCTCCCTCTGCTCAGCTGCTCACACTTCCCTCTTCCAGGCGTGCGCGATCTCCGTGGTCAGGTACACAATCAGTAATATTTTCTCGGGGGGAGCAATTGCCCTGTTGCCCCCCGCTGAACCCCTGAGACTGACTCACTGAACCCCTGGGGTTCGATCGAACCCAGGTTAAGAACCACTGCTCTAGTCTATCGGCCAACACCTTCTCTGGGTTCAGATGATGCTCATCTTCCCTGGATTTATTTATTTTTTTTTTTAATCTCGTCATACTTACCCTCGCTGTGTAATGATTCTCCTCTATTGCCCCCTGCCCCCACGGCACTTCTAGCCCCTCCTGCCTTCAAAGTGTCCCTAAAGGAAGCAGCAACATATAGAACTGTACAGAGTGTCCCTATAGCAAGGTAAAAAAAAAGCCTCTGCCTTTAGAACCACTTGGTTCCTTCTCTTGCCCAGGACTAGGGATGCACCGAAATGAAATTCTTGGCCGAAGCCGAATAATAATGAAATGCTTGGCCGAAGGCCGAATACCGAACGCGGTGTTTCGCATTTTTTCAATTTATTTTGCCAATTTTTAGGGGGCACGCTGATGGGCACATTTTATGTTAGGGGGCACTCTGATGGGCAAAACCATTTAAATCAGCGTTGCTCTTAACATAAAATATGCCCATTAGCGTGCCCCTTAACATAAAATATGCTCATCAGAGTGCCCCTTAACATAAAATATGCTCATCAGAGTGCCCCTTAACATAAAATATGCTCATCAGAGTGCCCCTTAACATAAAATATGCTCATCAGAGTGCCCCTTAACATAAAATATGCTCATCAGAGTGCCCCTTAACATAAAATATGCTCATCAGAGTGCCCCTTAACATAAAATATGCTCATCAGAGTGCCCCTTAACATAAAATATGCTCATCAGAGTGCCCCTTAACATAAAATATGCTCATCAGAGTCCCCTTAACATAAAATATGCTCATCAGAGTGCCCCTTAACATAAAATATGCTCATCAGAGTGCCCCTTAACATAAAATATGCTCATCAGAGTGCCCCTTAACATAAAATATGCTCATCAGAGTGCCCCTTAACATAAAATATGCTCATCAGAGTGCCCCTTAACATAAAATATGCTCATCAGAGTGCCCCTTAACATAAAATATGCTCATCAGAGTGCCCCTTAACATAAAATATGCTCATCAGAGTGCCCCTTAACATAAAATATGCTCATCAGAGTGCCCCTTAACATAAAATATGCTCATCAGAGTGCCCCTTAACATAAAATATGCTCATCAGAGTGCCCCTTAACATAAAATATGCTCATCAGAGTGCCCCTTAACATAAAATATGCTCATCAGAGTGCCCCTTAACATAAAATATGCTCATCAGAGTGCCCCTTAGCATAAAATAAGGGGCATGCTGATGGCCACATTTTATGTCAAGGGAGCACTCTGTTGGGCACATTTTTTTTTTTTTTTTTTTTTTTTTAAGGGGCACTTTATAGGGCACTCTAATGTAATGAGCATGGCAAGTGGCAACAACATATGGCAGTCTGCACACTAATGCTTGTGCAGCTGCCAGCTACCGTATTCTCCCCCAAATGTGCTCAGCTCCACATCACATACCTGAACTGCAGCCAGAGCCAAAAGCCGCGAACAGGGGGGCGGGGCGTGGACCTAGTGTGAAGGAGCCGCAGTCAGGAGCAGAGAGCGGGACGCGCGCGTGACATCACACCCCCTACTCGCGGCCGGACAGGACACCGGCGGCGTGTGAGAAGGGAGCCGCAATGAGGAAGGTGAACGGTCAGGGCGGAAGCTGACATTGTTCGGCTCAAAATTATTCGGCCTTTTGACTTATTCGGCCGAACGCCAAAAGTGCTATTTTCTCTATTTTCGGCCGAATAATGTTCGGCCGCCGAATATTCGGTGCATCCCTACCCAGGACTACATTTCCCACACATTCAGTTCTCTGCCATCTACATACATGTATGGATGGTGTACTGAGATGTATGTGCTGCACTGTATTTTCTGATATGTAAACAAATAATTAGGGATGCACCGAAATGAAAATTTTGGGCCGAAACCGAAACCGAAAATGCAGGATGCCCTTGGCCGAAAACCGAAACCGAAACCGAAAATGACTTTTTCCCCCAAAAAAATTTGAAATGGATAGAACAGGGACATAAACCAAAAACAGGCAGCGACGTACACCTACACCTGTCGCTGCCACCCTGTCACAGTATATGTACTGTGATGGGTTGGCAAGAGGTTAATTTAATTACCAATGGTATTTGTATTATGAGGCATGAGGGGTTAATGTATTGTCACTGCTGGTCACTCATCTATTAGTGACTGACCAGTGGCAGGTAATTAACCCCTTTGTGCTGCATTAGTGCAACCAGTGTTAATTAACACTGACACTGGTTGCACTAATGCAGCACAAAAGGGGTTAATTAACTGCCACTGGTCAGTCACTAATAGATGAGTGACCAGCAGTGACAATACATTAACCCCTCATGCCTCATAATACTAATAGCATTGGTAAGCTGCCTCAGCTCCCCTCCCCCCTCCCCCACTGCCTCAGCGTCCTCCTCCTCGGGTGTCCTCTCCTGCATTCAAAAGTCCCGCCTCTGGCCGGCGGCACCGCCTCTCAATGATGTCCCTACTACTCTGTGCATTATGAATGGACATACTAGGCGGGGGGCGGGGCGAGCGGCCGCTATAGAGAGAACTATTGTGATCCTTCACTGTCAGCTCCTCACGTCTATGTATGAATGAGAACTGAACTGAGCTGACACCGGGCGGGGGGGCGGGCGGAGCGGCCGCTATTAGCTGTGACTATGTGAGAGCTTCTCTTCCTTGTCAGCGGAGATACGTGCCTGTCAGGGAAGTGAAACTCTCACATAGTCACAGCTAATAGCGGCCGCTCCGCCCGCCCCCCCCGCCCGGTGTCAGCTCAGTTCAGTTCTCATTCATAGACGTGAGGAGCTGACAGTGAAGGATCACAATAGTTCTCTCTATAGCGGCCGCTCGCCCCGCCCCCCGCCTAGTATGTCCATTCATAATGCACAAAGTAGTAGGGACATTATTAAGAGGCGGACGGCCGGCCAGAGGCGGGACTTTTGAAACCTGCCCTGCGCTGCGCTGCGCCCTCCTCCTTCCCCACGGCGGCCATTTTTATTTTCGGCACTGTTAACCCATTATCGGCCGAAATGAGAGAGGCTCATTTTCGGCCGATAATTTCGGTGGCCGAAATTTCGGTGCATCCCTACAAATAATGCATTCTGTATGCAGGACAACTAATCGGCTGACCGATTACGAAAATAGTTGACAACTATTTTCATTATCGATTAGTTGTCGATTAATCGATTAGTTGTTAGAGCCCTACATTTTTACATAGGAGTTTAGCCACCCAGGGTTTATTTTAGCTCTGTTAAACGTATTCCCTGTGGGAATGCACTGGCCAATCTATTTAGTATGTTCTTAAAGCACTCCCATTTTCTCCAGTCTGTCCAGGACAATATTGTGAATAAATCATGGGATCAATCATAGATCCCAAATATTAAACAAATATATGTGAATAAATCAGGGCTCGACAAACCCGGGCGCCAGGTCGCATTTGCGACTAGAATTAGTGACCTGGCGCCTGGGGTGCCCTGCAGGAGGTGTCCTGTCCCTTTTGCGCCCCCCACCTTCTCCTCGAGTGCATGGACTTCCGCGCCATCCAAAAATTGAGGCCCCGACTTTTCGGCCTTCTTCTGTGAGATGAGGCTAGGGGAACTGGCGCCCTCTTGTGCTGGCCGGGAGTAATGCATGTTTTCAATGCCTTTCCATCTCCTTCCAAACAGGAGAGGGAAGTTTTTTTCAGGCTTCATCTCCCTGTCCAGTTACCTTTGCTTAAAGGTAAGTGGACAGGGAGTGTGGTTATTATGAATTTATTTTTTAAATGTAAAAAAAAAAAAAATAATATATATTTTTTTTTTTTTTCAATTCTTTAAAAAAAAAAAAAAAAAAAAAATTGTATATACTTTTTTTTTTTTTTTTTTTTTCCCATCGCCATGCCACAGCCGAAGGCCACTTTCACACGGGCTGTCTGATCAGGTCCGCCTGTCAGTTTTTCAGGCAGACCTGATCGGACCCTTCATTCTCCTCTATGGAGCAGTAATCTGCCGCCATCTGATCCTGTCCGCCAAAAACAGATGGATGGAGGTTCTATTTTCTATCCATCTCGTGGATCGGATCGGATGGAAAGAGACAGACAGTCTGTTTCCATCCAATTGCGCTATAGAAGAGAGTGGAGTTCTAGTTGTATGTATTTGTAAATTTAGTATCCGTTTTATAAAATTTTGGTTGTTTAAAAAAAAACCAAAAAATTGTCTCCTAACTTTTTTAGCTGGCTCCTAGATTTCAGGCAAATTTGTCAAGCCCTGGAATAAATGATATAAACCACAACTAATAAACTATTGTGATCAAAAATACTAATTCGGGAAAGAAAATTATTTTGCACAATTTAATAAATGTACATTAACAATAAAAATACATTTATGTGCATAAATTAAAGTCTCTGGTATAATCCAAAAACTCAGGAAAGGGTGTGATGTGAATAAGATCCAAAAATATGGAAAACACCAAGTGCTGATCCTCCACTAATATGAAAGCCGCTTACCATTACATGGTAAATTTGCGCCTGTATAAACAGAAGACACTCAAGGCTTCTCGGGAACATAGTGGGTTTGCCAGGTATCCTGTATAACACCTAGGACCAATTCTTGTGCCGCTAGCAGGAACACAGAGGGGTTGCCAGATTCCTATGCCGCTAGCACGGTCACACAATACGCCACCATCATGCAATATAAAATGAAGACTCCATAGCGTAAAACCATCCAGACTATTTATTAATATATAAAAAAAAATTACAATCACATAGGTATGCAGAGTATAGCGCTGATAGTAAACAAGCCACCGGCCGGTCGGATATCTCGAGTGTAATTTTTTTTATATATTAATAGTCTGGATGGTTTTACGCTATGGAGTCTTCATTTTATGCTAGCGGCATAGGGATCTGTTCCAAGGTGTTACACAGGATATCTGGCAACCTCTGTGTTCCTGCTAGCGGCCTAAGAATTGGTCCTAGGTGTTATACAGGATACCTGGCAAACCCACTGTTTCTGAGAAGCCTTGAGTGTCTGTCGTTTATACAGGCACAAATTTACCATGTTCTGGTAAGCTGCTTTCATATTGGAGGATCAGCTCTTGTGGTGTGTTCCATATTTTTGGATCTTATTCACATCACACCCTTTCCTGAGTTTTTGGATTATACCAGAGACTTTAACTTATGCACATCAATGTATTTTTATTGTTAATGTACATTTATTGTGCAAAATAATTTTCTTTCCCGCATTTGTATTTTTGATCACTATTTTATTAGTTGTGGTTTGTCATTCACATATATATTTAATATTGGGGATCTATGATTGAACACATGATTTATTCACTTAGCGCAGCTTGTTTACAATATTGTATAATAAAAAAGTGATGACTTTAAATACAATAAATCATATCCAGTTCATAAGGCACATAGCAATGTGTGTGCTTCCAATAAAGTCATATGAAGAGTGTCCCCGTATCCAATTGAAGAAAATCCAGTGATGAAAACAAGTTGTAAACACCAATTAGTGAATCCCTCCACCAGGTGAATTAGCCTCTCACCTTCCTAAAGGACCCAAACGGGCCAGCAATCACATGTATCATGGATCAGACTTCCAGGAAAGAGCCACACTGTATTGCACCTCGAGGGATCCCGGGACATATAAAAAACAGATGAAGAAATCTAGTGCTCTCTGCTTACTAATAAGGGTGTGCTTTATTAGAGAAAGGCAGATCAACTCACATTTGTTGGGCACTCAGCCGTGCCTGCTGTATAAGCGATGTCAGCGATCTGTTACCAGAGAGAGACTCTGCGTCGGCCACGCACGCTCCGTCCCCCTATACGCGTTACGTCGAGGAAGTCAAAGGAGCATTACGCTCGACGTAACGCGTATAGGGGGACGGAGCGTGCGTGGCCGACGCAGAGTCTCTCTCTGGTAACAGATCGCTGACATCGCTTATACAGCAGGCACGGCTGAGTGCCCAACAAATGTGAGTTGATCTGCCTTTCTCTAATAAAGCACACCCTTATTAGTAAGCAGAGAGCACTAGATTTCTTCATCTGTTTTTTATATGTCCCGGGATCCCTCGAGGTGCAATACAGTGTGGCTCTTTCCTGGAAGTCTGATCCATGATACATGTGATTGCTGGCCCGTTTGGGTCCTTTAGGAAGGTGAGAGGCTAATTCACCTGGTGGAGGGATTCACTAATTGGTGTTTACAACTTGTTTTCATCACTGGATTTTCTTCAATTGGATACGGGGACACTCTTCATATCACTTTATTGGAAGCACACACATTGCTATGTGCCTTATGAACTGGATATGATTTATTGTATTTAAAGTCATCACTTTTTTATTATATTTCTGGCGCATCACATTTTGGTAGGATTTATAGTTTATTGTGATTTGTGAAACACGATTGGTGTATGCTGCCGGATACCACTTATATACTTTCACACACCTGATTTATGCACAGTGAATTGAGGTTGAGTTATTTTATCACATATATTGGGTTTGCGCTGATAGTTTTTTTTGTATTTCATACAATATTGTATGTTTGATGATATCACATTGGAAGTTGCAGCTTTTTGATTTCACATTAGCGCGGTTACACTTTAGATTTGATTTTGTCTGTCCAGGAAAGCACAGGAGATATAGGCTCCACCTCCGGAGACAGGAAGCACAAAGGATCAGGTGAATAAAGGGGCGGACACCCACCGTCTTCCCTAGTCTTTTGTGCTTCCTCCCTGGAGGAGGCGGTACCTGTCCTGGTCAGAGGATCATGGAGGCTATCGGCGGAGGGGCCCCCCTCCGGTGGCCGGCGAGGCCGTGACCGGCACTTCTCCTCCTGGAGCCCGAGGAGGGCTAGGCTTTCTGCCCGCTACGATGAAGAGTTCCTCGCTGGTCAGGCTTCCATGTGTAGGGGCAGCGGGCGCATGCGCAGGCCTTGAGTTCCGGACTTTAGAGTGCATGGAGGAGGGCGGGGCTTCCAGGCTCTCACAGCATTTATGACGCTGGAACCATGGTGGTTTATTTAAATCGCTGAACTGCTCTGGAGGACTGCTGGGCTTCCCTGTTTCCAGATGCTAAAGGAAGAGGCGCTTCTCATGGAGACAGCAGGTCTTGGCAGTGGTGGCGCCATCCCAGCCCAGGTAGGTGGTCACAGGGGTGGGCTAACATACTAGGCTGGGGGAGGGGGAGAGAGTCTAAAGGACTCCTCAGTGGGCTGTGGATTTTCCTTACTTTTGTCTCTCTCCCCCTCAAAATCTGGGTCCGGGCTAAGGAGCTTAGGAACTCTGGCATAGCTTCACTGGCAGGGGGTGGCAGTTAATGAGTGCATCCCCCTCCTCCTTTTTTCTGCTTTGGGGTTCTGACCTTTTTTCCCCTCTTCTCATCTTTCAGGCTCAGCCCAAAGAATCAGAGAAAACGGCAGGGAGGAAAAGATGCCCGGCCTGTACCTCTAAATTTAAGAAGGGCTGGAGTAAACCCCTTTGCAAACCTTGCATAGACAAACTGGTCTATAAAGAGTCAACAGGGGCATGTAAGCACTTAATCGCAGGAGTCCAGAAGGAAATGATGGCGATTAAGTCCATGTTGTCTAACATTGAGACCCCCAAACAGCCAGCAGAAGCCCCCTGGTTTCAGCCCCAGAGGAGGGTAGAGGAAGAGGACTGGAGGAGCTTAGTGAGGCAGCTTCTTCCAGGGAGGTCCTGGAGTTATAAGAGGTTGATGCTTTGCTAGGGGTGATTTTATGAGACCTTAGAAATTAAGGAGGAACAGGTCTTTGTCCCTACATGACAAGATGTACCAAACCCTTAAAGAAACCCAATCTAGGGTTTTTCCGGTACATAGCACATTGCCGGATTAAGAGTGTCTGTCCCCCCCCTGCCTCAGTGTCTGTCCCCCCCCCTGCCTCAGTGTCTGTCCCCCCCCCCCCCTGCCTCAGTGTCTGTCCCCCCCCCCCCTGCCTCAGTGTCTGTCCCCCCCCCCTGCCTCAGTGTCTGTCCCCCCCCCCTGCCTCAGTGTCTGTCCCCCCCCCCTGCCTCAGTGTCTGTCCCCCCCCCCTGCCTCAGTGTCTGTCCCCCCCCCCCTTGCCTCAGTGTCTGTCCCCCCCCCCCGCCTCAGTGTCTGTCCCCCCCCCCCCTGCCTCAGTGTCTGTCCCCCCCCCCCTGCCTCAGTGTCTGTCCCCCCCCCCCCCTGCCTCAGTGTCTGTCCCCCCCCCCCTGCCTCAGTGTCTGTCCCCCCCCCCCTGCCTCAGTGTCTGTCCCCCCCCCTTGCCTCAGTGTCTGTCCCCCCCCCCCCTGCCTCAGTGTCTGTCCCCCCCCCCCCTGCCTCAGTGTCTGTCCCCCCCCCCCCCCCTGCCTCAGTGTCTGTCCCCCCCCCCCCCCCTGCCTCAGTGTCTGTCCCCCCCCCTGCCTCAGTGTCTGTCCCCCCCCTGCCTCAGTGTCTGTCCCCCCCCCCCTGCCTCAGTGTCTGTCCCCCCCCCCCTGCCTCAGTGTCTGTCCCCCCCCCCCCTGCCTCAGTGTCTGTCCCCCCCCCCCTGCCTCAGTGTCTGTCCCCCCCCCCCTGCCTCAGTGTCTGTCCCCCCCCCCCCTGCCTCAGTGTCTGTCCCCCCCCCCCCCTGCCTCAGTGTCTGTCCCCCCCCCCCCTGCCTCAGTGTCTGTCCCCCCCCCCCCTGCCTCAGTGTCTGTCCCCCCCCCCCCCTGCCTCAGTGTCTGCCCCCCCCCCCCTGCCTCAGTGTCTGTCCCCCCCCCCCCTGCCTCAGTGTCTGTCCCCCCCCCCCCCTGCCTCAGTGTCTGTCCCCCCCCCCCCCCTGCCTCAGTGTCTGTCCCCCCCCCCCCCTGCCTCAGTGTCTGTCCCCCCCCCCCCTGCCTCAGTGTCTGTCCCCCCCCCCCCTGCCTCAGTGTCTGTCCCCCCCCCCCCTGCCTCAGTGTCTGTCCCCCCCCCCCCTGCCTCAGTGTCTGTCCCCCCCCCCCCTGCCTCAGTGTCTGTCCCCCCCCCCCCCCCTGCCTCAGTGTCTGTGTCCCCCCCCCCCCCTGCCTCAGTGTCTGTGTCCCCCCCCCCCCCTGCCTCAGTGTCTGTGTCCCCCCCCCCCCCTGCCTCAGTGTCTGTGTCCCCCCCCCCCCCTGCCTCAGTGTCTGTGTCCCCCCCCCCCTGCCTCAGTGTCTGTCCCTGTCCCCCCCCTGCCTTAGTCCCTGTCCAGTCCCTGTCCCCCCCCCTGCCTTAGTCCCTGTCCAGTCCCTGTCCCCCCCCTGCCTCAGTGTCCGTCCCCCCCTGCCTCAGTGTCCGTCCGTCCGCCCCCCCCCCCCCTGCCTCAGTGTCCGTCCGTCCCCCCCCTGCCTCAGTGTCCGTCCGTCCGTCCCCCCGAACCAGTAGCAGTGCAACCAGTGTTAACACTGATACTGGTTGCACTAATGCAGCATAAAGGGGTTAATTAACTGCCACTGGTCGGTCACTAATTCATCAGTGACCAGCAGTGGTAATACATTAACCCCCTCATGCTGCATAATACAAATACCATTGGTAATTTAACCACTATACTGCGGCCATCTTTAGTATCAGCATATTTAACCCATTTTCGGCCGAAATGGAATAAGCCCATTTTCGCCCGAAAATTTCAGTGCATCACTACCTAAAAGCCAAGCAGTCGCTTTGGTGGTGTAGGAAAGAGGAGTACCTTGGGTGGGTCTCCAGTGGTCCTTCCCATTATCCGTCCGTATTACTAAAGACCGCAGTACTTGGGGGTGGGGAGCCCATTTGGGAACGAAGATGGCCCAAGGAGCATGGTCCAGGATGGAATCTCTGAAGTCAGCAATCTGGGAAGTCCTAAAAGCCTTTTCCAAGGATTTGAGCAGCCACCATATACAGGTTCTCTCGGACAGTGTGGTGGCAGTCGTGTATGTCAACAAACAAGGAGGGACACGGTGCCTGTCCTTGATGCAACTGACTGCGAAACCTGTTTTCTCTTACGTCCTCAGACAATCGCCGCCCACTCATACAATCCTCACCAATGGGGTATTGACTTCCTCTCCACAGGAGTAGCTAGGCATAAGACTTGTTAAAAGCAAAGCATTTACATAGACACACCCATGGGGGTTGTCCCACTGGTCCAATACCCCCCTGCAATTAGCCATCCCAACTCAGTTTGTCTTCTGCCTAGCTGAGTGGATAAGCTTCCCTGTGCTGGGGCTACAGTCTTCTTTTTCTTTGCTTTACTAGCTGTTTTGTCAGCGTTAGTTATTCGGATCTTCGGAAGAAGACAGCGTTTGCGGAGCTGGGAATCTGACTGATCGTCCTGGTTCTCCAGGACAGAGGGTCAGATGGAATCCCAGCCCGCCATTGAGCGTTTAATAGGCTATGTGTTTGCCCTGGCCTCACAAACGACCCATCCCTGTCCTCCGGGATGCAGCCTGTGAGGTGGCTACCTCACCGGACACATCCACGGTTCGTCCGTGCACTACTGGTGTCCTGCGTTTTTTGCTGACGGCACCCCCTGCCATCTGAGGGTGGGCGGTTTCCCGTGTGATATGAGGCACCCCACGCCATCGAGTACAGGTAAGTAACACTGTGTGGGACCTCTGTCTGGGGCTGGCAGTCCTGTGTGTCTGTGGTGTCCCCTATGTCTGTGCGTTTTGGGCTCCCTGATCCCGGTCCCTGCGGGGGTTTTTTCTCACAGCCAGTGCTGTGTGGGGTTTTTGGGGGTCCCTCTCCTGTCACTTTAGGGTGCTTGGAGGTACAGACACGTGCAGAGACTGCTGCGGGGTTAAAAACCGCCGTTCCGCCATTTTTGGTGTGGGCAGCATGTCTGGCTTCACTATAGGTGCTTATACAGCATAATATGTAGTGTATTTTGGCGCCTTGCGGCGCCATCTTGTGTGGCAAACGATCGCTCCGAGCACATGTCGCGGCCATTTTACCGAAGCCTCCCATTACTCTCTATAGGCAACCATTTTTTCCTTAGCCTGCAGCTGATTCTTGATTCTAGGATGCGCTGGTTCTTGCCGTGAAAGAAACACTACATTTAGATGAGCCCAATCCTCCGGGCATTGTGTCCTCTTTTGGTACACACAGGACCCGCAAGACGGCGCAGGTTTTTCCTTGCCCCGCTGAGTTTCATCACACAGTGAATGAGCAATGGCGCAGTTTAAAACACACCTTCACGGTGCCAAAAAGGTTTTAACTTCTTTACCCTTTTGCGTCTCCTACGGTTTTGCGCTGGTGTGTGGCTCCTCAAGTGGATCACACTGTGGCCACATTGAACAAGGTTACTCTGGTTCCCACCGAAGATTCTCCGGTATTTAGGGATCCTACGGATAGGAGTCTGGAATCACTTGCCCGCCATGCTTACATGGTGGCTGGTTCCATGCTAAAACCGATTTTTTGCCTCTGTCATGGTGGCTCAGGCTGGGGCGGATTGGACCAAGGTGATAAGACGCACCCTCGTGGCTGATTCTGCTCCCCCTACTACCGTGGAGATGGTGGACCAGGTTTATCAAGGGGTCATGTATTTGTGCAATGCGGCCTTAAATGAGGCCCTGTTAGCTGCGCGCCTGTCCAGTGTTGATGTGCTTAACCGTCAACTGATCTGGTTGGCTGACCAGAAGTCCAGAAAGACGGTGGGGTCCTTTTGGTGCCTTCAAGGCACAGAACAAGGGTAAACCTTCAAGGGCCAGGGTGGCCAGAGAAAGCCCTGGGCCGGCAAACCAAAATCCGGCCACGCCCAGTCCACCTCTGCCTGAAGGGGCGCCCTCACCCATTTCAGGGGTGGGGGGACGTTTGCACGGTTTCCTCCAACCTTGGCTGCTCAGAGTTCCGGACAGGTGGGTTCAGGAAATCATTCAATCCGGGTACAAGATCGAATTTCTTTCACGGCCAGCGGACAGATTCTTTCCCTCAAATCTTAATTTGACCCCAGGGCGGTTACAAGACCTGCATCAAGCGGTACAGGACCTCCTCGCCCAGGGGGTAATCGTCCCGGTGCCTCATCGGGACAGGTTTCGGGGGTTTTACTCAAATCGGTTCACTGTTCCCAGAAAGGAGGGCAAGGTGCGTCCGATTTTGGACTTAAAAGCTCTGAATCGTTTCATGCGAGTTCGGAAGTTCCGCATGGAATCGCTCCGCTCGGTGGTGGCCTCCCTGAGTCCAGGAGAATTCCTGGCCTCTATCGATCTGAAGGATGCGTATCTACACATCCCCATTTGCGAGGGTCATCAGAGGTACCTCCGCTTCGCTATTGCGGAGGATCATTATCAGTTTGTGGTAGGGATGCACCGAATATTCGGCGGCCGAACATTATTCGGCCGAAAATAGAAAAAATAGCACTTTCGGTGTTCGGCCGAACAAGTCAAAAGGCCGAATAATTTTGTGCCGAACAATAGGGCTGAACGATAGTCGATATGATATCGACTATCGTTCTGTGGCCGTAGGCGATATTCATATCGCAGAGGTCACGATATTTACAGGGGGAAGGGACTCGGAGGAGGACAGGAGGACTCACAGACTTCCGTGTTAGGCAGGGGAAGCCGGGACACTTCAGCGGTGAGCATACATACATTACTCACTCGTGCACTGCAGCCCGCCCCACACATTCAGTGAGTCTTACTCTCCTCCCTAGTTTTTTCAATGGCACGTTCAGGAAGCCAATCACGCCGTGATTAGCTGCACAGCGAACCAATCACGCGTGCCTGCACACCTGATTGGTTCCGCTGTGCCGCTACTCACGGCGTGATTGGCTTCCTGAATGTGCCATTGAAAAAACTAGGGAGGAGAGTAAGACTCACTGAATGTGTGGGGCGGGCTGCAGTGCACGAGTGAGTAATGTATGTATGCGGCTGTGCTCCTTTCCAGGCTCCTACTAGTCCACCTCCAGCCTCCTACTACCACCACTATGAGAGACTGTCTGTCACGGTATAATCTGATCGAGTCCACACTGACTGACTGTCACTGAGTAATTGATGTTACCACATTAACCCTGACCTGCCCAGTGCCCTGTATCTGCAATTAAAATTTACAAGGCTGCCTGCATGCTTCCTGATTTCCATTCCCAGCATCCTTCCCAATCCCTACAGTGTCACTAACATTAACCCTATGGTACAAGGCTGCAGTGTGCACTGAATCCCATTCCCTACAGTAACATTTAGGGAGAGAGACAGAGGACAAGAGAGAGAGAGAGACATGAGAGGACAAAAAATTGGCAAAATAAATGGAAAAAATGCGAAACACCGCGTTCGGTATTCGGCCTTCGGCCAAACATTTCATTATTATTCGGCTTCGGCCAAGAATTTCATTTCGGTGCATCCCTAGTTTGTGGCATTACCTTTCGGTCTTGCTTCGGCTCCAAGGGTCTTTACCAAAGTGTTGGCGCCTGTTGCGGCCACAGGGCATTACGGTCTTGGGATATCTGGACGATCGCCTGTTAAGATCGAGTGCCAGTCAGAGCCTGTTGCACGATCTGGCCACCATGGTCCAGACACTACAGGAGTTCGGATGGACCATCAACGTTCAGAAGTCGACCTTATCTCCATCGGAGGACAAACTCCAGACCCTGCAGTCCGAGGTCAGGTCCCTCAGGGACAACGAATCCTTGTCACTCAGGACCTGCATGCGGTCCCTGGGGTTGATGGTGTCGGCCTTGAAGGCGATACCATTTGCACAGTTTCACATGTGATCTCTCCAAGCGGAGATCCTGGCCAGGTGGGACAGACTACCTCAGTCCTTGGACCTGAGGGTGTCTCTGAGTCGCCAAACCAGAAGGGATCTCCTGTAGTGGCTTCAGTCCCCGGCTGTGTCGGAAGGAAAATCCTTCCAACCGTTAACTGTGGACGGTGATTACCACAGATGCCAGCCTGTCGGGCTGGGGTGGCGTCCTGGGCAACCTGTCTGCCCAGGGCACTTGGTCGGAGGAGGAATCCTCCCTTCCGATAAACATATTGGAATTGAGAGCGATCAGGCTGTCCCTGCTTCGCTGGTCGGATCATCTTCAGGGCTGTCCTGTACGGGTGCAGACAGACAATGCCACTGCGGTGGCTTACATCAACCACCAAGGGGGCACCAGGAGTACCCGGGTTGCCCAGGAAGTGACCAGTATTCTGTCTTGGGCCGAGACTCATGTCCCGGCGATATCTGCAGTTCACATTCCGGGTGTAGAGAATTGGCAGGCCGATTATCTGAGTCGCCAGACCCTGGACCAGGGTGAATGGTCCCTGCACCCGGAGGTATTTCAAATGCTGTGTGCAAAATGGGGATCCCCGAATGTGGATCTGTTCGCATCTCAGCTAAACCACAAGGTGGAAAGGTTGTGGTTTACCGCGTGCACCGCCATTTTGGATGTGATCAGCAGGTCTGGCTTCACTATGGGCTTTTTGCAGTAGTTTACTATGTAGTGTTTTGGCGCCATCTTGTGTGTGGCAGAACGCTCGTTCCGAGCACATGTCGGCGGCCATCTTGCCGAAGCCTTCCATTCATTTCTATGGGCAGCCATTTTCCCTGGGCCTTGCAGCATATAGTTCAGCTTCTGGTGACCTCACTTCCTTTTCCTCTGGAGCAGTGATCGGTGTGGTAACTCTGTGGGGCTCTGCAGACTGTCTCTTCCATATCTCTCTGTTCTATCCTTCCTGGCTCAGTTTTTTGTCCATTTTTTTGGGGGGGTCTGTGTTAGACATATGCCGGTTTTCGGTAATTCGATATATCGCGGTATTGCATAGCCACGGTATTGTTATTGTGGCATTTTTAAAATACCGAGTTTCTCTGTCAAGTCTGCCTGACTTTAGAATGGATACATTTCAGTGAGCTGGATGACTCATTCACTCACACAGCTCTCCCAGTAACTATAAACAAAAATGTTTACATTGTATCTTTTCCTTCCCTCTGCCAGGGAGAAAGGAAGTTTAACCTCTTAAAGACTGGACCTTTCTCTGATACTTGTTGCTTGCAAGTTAAAATCAGTTTTTTTTTGCTAGAAAAGTACTTAGAACCCCCAAACATTTTATATATTTTTTTAGCAGAGACCCTACAGAAAAAAAATGGCGATTGTTGTAATATTTTATGTCACACTGTATTTGCGCAGCAGTCTTTCAAACGCAATTAATAGACTTTAATGAATAAAAAAAAAAAAAAAAACGTAACAGTAAAGTTATCCCAATTTTTTTTTTTTTTTTGTTACACAGAGAATCGTGAGAGAATCGTGATCTTTATTCCAAGCTAAAAAATCGTGATTCTCATTTTGGCCAGAATCGTGCAGCTCTAATATATATATATATATATATATATATATATATATATATATATATATATATATATATATATATATATATACACACACACACACGCATAGCAGCCCACATTACATTATTATATAGCCATCAAGCAGTGTCTGGCCTACCTGGTGATGACTGGTCCTGGCGCTCTGATCCGATGGCCTGGTCTTTAAAGGGGCAAATCCTTGCGATCCAGAAGTGGTTAAACCTGCAGGAGGACCGGTGTTTTTATCTATTAATGACTTTACTATTGCTTTAGGCCTGGTTCACATGTATGCGGGTTGGCGGTTCACATGTATGCGGGTTGGCGGTTCACATGTATGCGGGTTGGCGGTTCACATGTATGCGGGTTGGCGGTTCACATGTATGCGGGTTGGCGGCCCACATTTGCACAGGCATAGCAGCCCATTGATTTGAACGGGCTGCTATGCCCTCATTTTCCGCAGAAAAAAGGTGCATGCAGCATTTTTTTAAAATTCAGTGGCCTTGAAATCCATCCTGCTTTTGCACCATGCGACTAACCTGCAGTTCCTGCTCTGGCAAGCTTTCTGCATTTTTTGTATACGTGGGCACGGCATTTAAAAACAGTTTGCGTGTGCAGCAACGGCAGGTAAGTCGCATGGTGCAAAAGAAGGATGGATTTCATGGCCACTGCATTTTTTTAAATTCTGCATGCACCTTTTTTCAGCTGAAAATGCAGGCATAGCAGCTCAAGCCCATTCATATCAATGGGCTGCTATGCCTGTGCAAATGTGGGCCCCCAACCCGCATACATGTGAACCACCAACCCGCATACATGTGAACCACGCCTAAAGCAATAGTAAAGTAATTTATAAACACCTCCTTCAGGTTTAACCACTTCTTGACCACAATGATTTGCCCTCTTAATGACCAGGCCATCGGATCGGAGCCGAGCGCCAGGACCAGTTATCACCAGTTAGGCCAGACACTGCTTGATGACCTATTTTAGGCCTGGTTCACAGAGTCTGTACTGACTGACTATATAATAATGTGCATAAGTGAACCAAAGCCCCTAAATTCAGCAATGAAATTGAAGTGAGGTGGAAATTTAATAATTTAAATTTAATAATAGAATACCGTGATAATACCGTATACCGTGGCAAAACCTTAATCAATTAATCGCAGCATGAAAATCTGATACCGTCACAAGCCTAGTCTGTGTACACAGTGATTATAGCGGTGGGCTGCGCTATCCGCAGCGATTGTAAAGGGCCAGTACTTTTACTCATTCTTTTTGGCAATGGAGTCTCAGGACAGCAAATTCCCCCCCAGCCTTGGTGGGGGACCCCAGTTCTGCTGAACCCCCTGTTATACCTAATTTGGCCGCTGCAGTGGCGTCTTTGGTGTCAAAAATGGAGGTGCTGATGGCTGAACGTGCTGCTAGTAAAAGGCCCAGATTATCTCTCTCCTCTGATTCAGATGGTGATGTGGCTGGTGTGCCCTTTTTCAGGGTCTCGCTCGTCCCTGGACCCTCTGGGGTCTGAGGGGGAGGCGGAGGGGGTTGATGATTCTTCCCCGGGTTCGCTTGAAGAACGCGCTCACATGGATGAGTTAATTTCTTCTGTTAGAAATACTACATTTGGAGGATGAGCCCACTCCTCCGGCCATTGTGTCCTCATTTGGGACACATAGGGACCCGCAAGTCGTCACAGGTTTTTCCCTGCCCCGCTAAGTTTCATCACACTGTGAATGAACAATGGCGCAGTTTAAAACGCCCTTTCACGGTGCCTAGTCGGTTAAAATTGCTTTAACCCTTTGCTCCGGCTACGGAATCGCGATGGCGTGTTCCTCCACAGGTGGATCACACTGTGGCCGTGCTGAACATGGCTACCTTGGTTCCTTGTGAGGATACCCCGGTTTTTCGGGATCCCACGGACCGGCGGTTGGAGTCTCTAGCCCGCCATTCCTATACGGTGGCGGGCTCCTTGCTCAGACCCATTTTCGTGTCCGTTTTGGTGGCTCAGGCGGTGGCTGATTGGACTAAGGTGCTTAGGAGCAACCTCATGTCTGATGCTGTTCCGCCTGCCCGGCCTGATATGGTGGATCAAATTCACCAAGGAATCATGTATTTGTGTGATGCGGCCTTAAATGAGGCCCCTTTAGTAGCACGCCTGTCTAGTGTCTTGGTACTTAACCGGCGACTGATCTGGATGAAGATCTGGTCGGCTGACCAGTCCTCGCGGAAAACAGTTGCTGATTTGGATACCCTGGTGAAAGGCGTCACAGGGGGCAAGAGCAGTTTGCTGCCCCAGAACCCCAAGAATAAGTCCTTTCGTGGCAAGCGGGGTTCTGCGCCTCGATCCACTCAGGGGTCCTTTCGTGCCTTTCGGAACCAATCCAAGGGCAAACCCTTCAAGGGCCAGGGTAGCCAGGAGAAGCCCTGAGCGGGCAAGCCGAAGTCGGCAATGCTGGCTCGGCGGTTCAATCTGCCTCTGCCTGAAGGGGCGCCCTCACCCGTTTCAGGGGTGGGGGGACGTTTGCGCGGTTTCAGACAGGTGGGTTCAGGGTATAAGATCGAATTCCTTTCCCGGCCAGCGGACAGATTTTTTTCCCCTCAAATCTTCATTTGCCTCCTTGGCGCGTCTGCAGGACCTGCATCAAGCGGTGCAGGACCTTCTCGCTCAGGGGGTGATTGTCCCGCTGCCTCATCGGGACAGGTTTTGGGGAGTTTATTCAAATCTGTTCACTGTGCCCAGGAAGGAGGGCAAAGTACGTCCTATTCTGGACCTGAAAGCGCTGAACTGCTTCGTGCGCGTTCGGAAGTTCCGTATGGAGTCTCTCCGCTCGGTGGTGGCCTCCCTGAGTCTAGGGGAATTCCTGGCCTCGATAGATCTGAAGGATGCGTATGTGCACATCCCCATTTTCGAGGGTCATCAGCGGTACCTTCGGTTTGCTATCGCAGAGGACCACTATCAGTTTGTGGCGTTACCTTTCGGTCTCGCTTCGGCTCCAAGGGTCTTTACAAAAGTGCTGGCGCCAGTTCTGGGCCTGTTAAGGGGGGCACAGGGCATTGCGGTCTTGGGGTACCTGGACGATCTCCTTCTGAGATCGAGTGTCAGCCAGGACCTACTGCGCGATCTGTTCACCACGGTGCAGACGCTACAGGAGTTCAGATGGACCATCATCGTTCAGAAATCGACGTTGTCTCGGTTCGTCTTCCCTATCTGGGAATGATTCTGGACTCTGCTCAGGCAAAGGTGTTCTTGCTGGAGGACAAGCTCCAGACTTTACGGCACAAGATCAGATCCCTCAGGGACAATCCGTCCTCGTCACTCAAGGCCTGTATGCTGGGCCTGGGGTTGATGGTTTCGGCCTTCGAGGCGATTCCCTTTGCTCTGTTTCACACGCGGGCTCTCCAGACGGGGATTCTGGCCAGGTGGGACCGACTGCCTCAGTCCTTGGATCTGAGTGTCTCATTGAGTCGTCAGACCAGATCTGTGGTGGCTCCAGTCCCCGACTGTGTCGGAAGGCAAGTCCTTCCGTCCGTTGTTGTGGACGGTGATTACCACGGATGCCAGCCTGTCAGGCTGGGGTGGAGTCCTGGGCAACCTGTCTGCCCAGGGCACTTGGTCGGAGGAGGAATCCTCCCTCCCGATAAATGTGCTGGAATTGCCAACGATAAAACTGTCTCTTCCAGTGGCCGGACCGACTTCGGGGCCGTCCTATTCGGGTACAGACGGACAATGCTACTGCGGAGGCTTACATCAACCACCAAGGGGGCACCAGGAGGGCCCGGGAGGTGACCGACATTCTGTCTTGGGCCGAGACTCATGTCCCGGCAATCTCAGCAGTTCACAGTCCGGGTGTGGTGAATTGGCAGGCCGACTATCTGAGCCGCCAGACCCTGGACCAGGGGGAATGGTCCCTGCACCCGGAGGTCTTCCAAATGCTGTGTGCGAAGTGGGGATCCCCGGACGTGGATCTGTTCACATCTCGGCTAAACCAAAAGGTGGAAAGGTTCGTGGCAAGAACGCGCGATCCTCTGGCGGACGCCTCGGATGCGTTGGTGGCCCTTTGGCATCAGTATCGTCTGATGTATGCCTTTCCTCCGATTCAGTTGCTATCCAGGTTCCTCCGCAGGTTAGCCTCTGAACCGCACCTGGTGATTCTGGTGGCGCCGGACTGACCACGCCGGTCCTGGTACGCCGACGTTGTTCACTTGGCAGTGGCGGCTGCCTCTGCGGGAAGATCTCCTGTCTCAGGGTCCGATCTTCCATCCTGCTTTACAGTCGCTGGCTTTGACAGCCTGGCTGTTGAGACCCAGGTCCTGAGGGACATGGGTCTCTCCCCTGAGGTCATCCCTACCCTTGTCAAGGCTCGAAAACCTCTTCTGGTAAGATCTATTACCGTACCTGGAAGGCTTATTTTGCCTGGTGTGAGTCCAGGGGGTTCTCCCCTTGCTCGTACTCGGTGTCGAGTGTTGGTCTTCCTCCAGTCTGGGGTGGACCAGCGCCTGGCGCTGGCCACAATAAAGGGCCAGGTGTCTGCACTGGCTATTCTTTTCCAACGCCCTGTGGCGTCTCATTCTCTGGTTCGCACCTTCATTCAAGGTGTGCGACATTTGGCTCCTCCCAGGCAGGTGCCCTTACAACCATGGGACTTGAACTTGGTTCTGTCCGTGTTACAGCGTGCTCCCTTTGAACACATCTGGGAAATTTTGTTGCCTCTGCTGTCTAAGAAGGTTGCCTTTTCGGTGGCGATCACTTCGGCTCGCAGGGTGTCAGAACTGGCAGCGTTAATCTTGCCGTTCTCCTTACTTGGTGATTCACAAGGATAAGGTGGGTCTTGCGTCCGCATCCCTCCTTTCTTCCTAAGGTGGTCTCTGAGTTCCACATTAATGAGGACATTGTCTTGCCTTCGCTTTGTACGAAGCCTAAGCATCCTAAGGAGGTTGTTCTGCATTCCTTGGATGTTGTCAGGGCGATCAGGGCTTGCCTGTCATCTACGGAATCCTTTCGGAAGATGGATTTCCTCTTTGTCCTTCTTCCTGAGGGACCTCGGAAGGGCATGGCTGCGTCTGCAGCAACTATTGCCAAATGGATCAGACAGACCATTGAACAGGCTTATGCTTTGAAAGAACGGGTTCCATCCTTCCCTGTTAAGGCGCACTCTACCAGATCTTTGAGTGCGTCCTGGGCCTATTGGCATCGGGCCTCGGTGGCCCAGGTGTGCAGGGCTGCGACTTAGTCGTTGGTGCACACTTTTCCTAAATTCTACAAGGTAGATGTTCTGGCATCAGCTGATGCCTCGTTTGGCCGCAAGGTTCTCAGTGCGGCAGTGCCATGAAGGACCCTGTTTTTTTTATGGGTCCCTGTCTGTTGGTGTTTGCTTTCCTGGGCGGTTGCTCCTGTTGAGCATTGTTTTCTGTTGCCCAGAAGGTTCTCTTACTGTGCGTGTAAGGTTCATTTCTCTGATGTGGGTACTTTGTTGCCTTTTCTATGGTTGCGTCTCCCACCCCTCATGTATACACTGCTTTGGGACATACCAATAGTGATGACTTAGAGGAGGCGGCGACTGTCAGGGGACGTAAGAAAACTGAATTTTTGTAAAATCTTACCTGTAAAATTCCTTTCTCGGAGTCCTCCGAAAGTCGCCGCCCCCGCCCCTCTTTTGGGGTTGTTGTCTTAATTCCTACTGCTATGCTACGAAACTGAGTTGGGAGTGGTCACTGCAGGGCGGTATTGACCTAGTGGGACAGCCCCCATGGGTGTGTATATGCAAATGCCTTTGTTCTTTTTGACTAAGTCTCATGCCTAGCTACTCCTGCGGAGCGGAAGTCAATACCCAATAGTGATGACTTGGAGGAGGTGGCGACTGTCGGACTCGGAGAAAGGAATTTTACAGGTAAGATTTTACAAAAATTCAGTTTCTCTTACGTCCTCCGACAGTCGCCGCCTCCTCTAAGTCATCACTATTGGGTATTGTCATCTGCTCCGCAGGAGTAGCTAGGCATATAGACTTAGTTAAAAACAAAATTCATTTGCATGTATACACCCCTGGGGGCTGTCCCATCTGGTCAATACTCCCCTGCAGTGTCCACTCCCAACTCAGTTTTAATTTGCCTAGCATCAGGAGTAGTTAGGCTTTCCCTGTGCTGGGGCTTCGGTCTCAGCCTATCTTCTTTGATTTTCTTGAAAAATGTCAGTTTTTCTTTCTTTACTAGCTGTTTATTTGGTCATCTTTAGTTTTTAGTCGACTCTTCGGACGAAGATGGACATGCGGTGCTGGGATTCGGACTGGCCGCCCTGGTTCTCCAGGGCACTGAGGGTCAGATGGACCCCCAGCCCGCCATCGAGCGTTCAGCTATGGTTCGCCTTGGCACTATGAATGACCCATCCCTGTTCGCTTCAGGGATGCAGCTGTGAGGTGGCTACCTCACTGGACGCATCTGCGGCTTAGCAGTGCAATGTCCCTGGCAAACGGCATTCCCTGTCAGATGAGGACAGCGGCTTTCCGTTCTGTGAGGCTCCCCACGCCATCGGGTACAAGTAAGTGCTTCTGTGTGGGGTGGCAGTCCTGGTTGCTGTGTGTTCCCCATGTCTGTGCCTTGTGTGACCTCCTGCTGTGATCCCTGAGGGGATCGCTTGTACATGCGCTGTGTGTGCTTTTTGGGGGTCCCCTTCCCTGGGTCACTTAGTGTTTGGGGGTGCAGACTGTGTATGGACCGCGGCGGGGTGACACCGCGTGGTCCGCCATTTTTTTTATACACTGAGCAGGCATGTGTGCTTCTCTATGGGCATAGCTACATGCTGAATTGGCGCCAATCGCCGCCATTTTTGCGGTGACTGATCGCTCGTTTCGGCGGCCATTTTGGTGGAGTCTCCCGTACGTTCATATGGGGCAGCCATTTTCCCTGGGTCATGCAGCAGATAAGCCTACTTTTACAGCACTTCCTCTTTCCTCTGAAGCAGGACAGCGGTGGCAACACTCTGCGGGGGCTCTGCAGGTTATTGCTCTCAATATATCTGTGTACTGTCGCTTCTGGCTCAGTTTTGTCTCCTTCCTGTTTGGGGGGCCTTTTTCTATCTTTATAGCTGGGGCGGTGGGCTGCGCACTCGCAGCGCTTTTAAGGGGACAGCACCTTATTCTTGCACTGTCCTTTTTTTCTCACTTGAGCATGGATTCTCAGGATAACAAATTTCCACCGGCCTTGGTGGGGGCCCCCGGTTCTCCTGTGGCCCCTCTGAGACCTGATTTGTCCGCTGTAGTGGCGACTTTGGTGTCCAATAGGGAAATGCTGATGGCTGAACGTGCTGCTCGTCAGGGACCCCGATTGTCCCTCTCCTCTGATTCAGATGGTGATATGGCGGCTGCGAGCGTGCCCTTTTCAGGGTCCCGCTCATACTTGGACCCCTTGGGGTCTGAGGGGGAGACTGTGATGGAAGGGGTTGATGCCCCATCCCCGGGGTCGCCTGCCGAACGGGCGACCATGGATGCATTGATTGTGTCTGTCAAGGACACCTTACATTTAGAGGAGTCCTGTCCTCCGGGCGTTGTGTCCCCGTTTGGGACGCACGGGACCCGCAAGTGTGCGCAGGTTTTTCCCTGCCCGGAAGAATTCCATGACACTGTTAATGCACAGCGGCGCACGTTAGAACGTCCATTCCTGGTACCTGGTTTGGGTTGCGTTATCCCTTTGATCCGGCTACGGAATCACGATGGTGTGTGCCTCCACAGGTGGATCACGCTGTGGCCGTGCTGAACGCGTCTACCTTAGTTCCTGCTGAGGATGCCCCGGTTTTCCGGGGTCCCACGGACCGGCGGTTGGAGTCCCTATCTCGCCATTCCTATACGCTCGTTGCTCAAACCCGTTTTCGCGTCCGTTCTGGTGGCTCAGGCGGCTGCTGATTGGACTAAGCTGCTTAAGCGCAATCTTGTGTCTGCTGGTGTTGCGCCTGCCCGGCTGGAATTGGTGGATCAAATCCACCGAGGAGTGATGTACTTGTGTGATGCAGCCTTGGCTGAGGCCCCCTTAGTGGCTTGCCTCTCTAGTGTCGCGGTGCTTCAACGGCGACTGTTATGGCTGAAGGGCTGGCCGACCAGGCCTCAAGGGAAACGGTTGCTGATTTTCCCTATGCTTGCTCTCGCCTTTTTGGCGAGGCCTTGGACACCCTGTTTTCAGGTGGCGCAGGGGGCATGAGCTCTATGCTGCCCCAGAACCCGAAGTCCAAGTCTTTTCGAGACAGGCGGGGTTTTGCGTCTGGTTCTACTAGGGGGTCCTTTCGGGCCCTTCCCAAGGGCAAGACCTTCCAGGCCCAGGGCACCCGGAAGAAGGCCTGGGCAGGTGAGCAGGAGTCCGGCAATGCCGGCTCGGCGGGTCAGTCCGCCTCTACCTGAAGGGGCGCCCTCACCCCTTTCAGGGGTGGGGGGACGTTTGCGCGGTTTCCTCCGACCTTGGCTGATCCGGCTATCGGACTGGTGGGTCCAGGAAATCGTTCGATCGGGTTTCCAGATCGAATTCCTTTCCCGGCCGGGGGACAGATTCTTTCCCTCCTATCTTCCTCTGCTTCCGGGGTGTTTGCAGGACTTGCATCAAGCGGTGTTGGACCTGCTTGCTCAGTGTTTGTCCCGGTACTTCATCGGGACGGGTTTTGTGGGTTTTTTTTTAGAATCTGTTCACTGTGCCCAAGAAGGAGGGCAAAGTGCGTCCTATTCTGGACCTGAAAGCGCTGAACCGCTTCGTGCGTGTTCGGCAGTTTCGAATAGAGCTTCTCCGTTCGGTTGTGGCCTCCTTGAGCCCAGGAGAATTCCTGGCTTCGATGAATCTGCAGGATGCGTACCTGCGCATCCCCATTTTCGAGGATCATCAGTGGTACCTTCGGTTTGCTGTCACGGGGGATCACTACCTGTTTGTGGCGTTTGCCCTTCGGTCTCACTTCGGCACCCAGGGTGTTTACCGGGGTGTTGGCTCCGGTCCTGGGTCTACTGCGGGCCCGGGGCATTGCGGTCCTGGGGTACCTGGACGATCTGCTTCTGGGATTGCGTGCCAGTCTGAACCTTGTGCGCGGTCTGTTCTTCGCGGTACAGACGCTCCTGGAGTTCGAATGGGCCATCAATGTTCAAGATTCAACATTGTCTCCGCCGCTTCGCCTTCCCTAGCGGGAAATGGTTCTGACCTCTGCTCGTGCACAGGTGTTCTTGCCGGAGGACTAGCTCCGGCTTTTGCGGGACAAACTCGGGTCCCTCAGGGACAATACGTCCTGGTCACTCAGGACCTGCATGCGGGGCCTGGGGTTGATGGTGTCGGCCTTCAAGGCGATTCCCTTTGCCCAGTTTCACACGCAGGCTCTCCAGTCAGAGATCCTGGCCAGGTGGGACAGACTTCCTCAGTCCTTGGATCTGGGTGTCTCCCTGAGTCGCCAGATCAGATTGGCTCTTCTATGGTGGATCCAGTCCCCGTCAGTGGCGGAAGGCAAGTCTTTCCGTCCGTTGGTGCGGACTGGTTACCACGGACGCCAGCCTGTCGGGCTGGGGTGGAGTCCTGGGCAACCTGTCTTCCCAGGGCACTTGGTCGGGGGAGGAGTCCTCCCTCCCGATATATGTGCTGGAACTACGAGCGACATAACTCTGTCTCTTCCAGTGGTCGGACCGTCTCTGGGGCCTTCCTGTCCGCGTGCAGACGGACAATGCTACCGCGGTGGCTTACTTCAGCCACCAGGAGTGCTCGGGCGGCCCGGGAGGTGACCGACATTCTGTCCGGGGCCGAGGATCATGTCCCGGCGATCTCGGCAATTCACATTCCGGGTGTGCAATTTTGGCGGGCCGACTGTCTGAGCCGCCAGACCCTGGACCAGGGGGAATGGTCCCTACACCCGGGGGTCTTTCAGATGCTGTGTGCGAGGTGGGGATCCCAGACGTGGATCTGTTCGCATCCCGGCTAAATCGAAGGGTGGAAAGTTTCGTGGCAAGAACGCGCGATCTGTTGGCGGTCACCTCGGATGCGTTGGCGGCCCCTTGGCATCCGTATCGTCTGATGTACGCCTTTCCTCCGATGCAGTTGCTACCCTGGTTCCTTCGCAGATTGGTCTCGGAACCGCACATGGTGATTCTTGTGGCGCCGGACTGGCCTCGCCGGTCCCAGTGCGCTGACGTTGATCACCTGGCAGTGGTGCCTTCATGGCGTCTGCCCATGTGGGAAGATCTCCTGTCTCGGGGTCCAATCTTCCATCTTGCTTACAGTCGCTGGCTTAACGGCCTGGCTATTGAGACCCATGTCTGGAAGGACAAGGGTCTATCCCCTGAGGTTATCCTTACCCTACTCAAGGCTGGGAAATCCTCCTCTGGTAAGATCTCTTACTGTATCTGGAAAGCCTTTCGCCTTGTGTGAGTCCAGGGGGTTCTCCCCTCGTTCTTACTCGGTGTCGAGAATCTTGGCTTTCCTCCCAGTCTGGAGTGGATCAGCGCTTGGCGCTGGCCACGATAAAGGGCCAGGTGTCTGCACTGGCTGTCTTTTTCCAACGCCCTGTGGCGCCTATTTCCTTGATTTGCACCTTCATTCAAGGTGTGTGACGTTTTGGCTCCTCCCGGGAAGGAGCCTTTACCTTCATGGGACTTGAACTTGGTTCTGTCCGTGTTACAGCATGCTCCCTTTGAAAAT
The DNA here is from genome assembly GCF_965119305.1 of Pelophylax lessonae. Lineage (NCBI taxonomy): Eukaryota > Metazoa > Chordata > Amphibia > Anura > Ranidae > Pelophylax > Pelophylax lessonae. The sequence goes on from NC_138773.1 coordinate 137,759,210, forward strand.
GTCAGGGAGATCTCTTTACCTCTGCTGTCAAGGTCGCCTTTTTGGTGGCGATCACTTCGGCTCGCAGGGTGTTGGAGCTGGCGGCTTTGTCTTGCCGCTCCCCTTACTTGGTAATCCATAGGGATAAGGTGGTGTTGAGAACACTTCCATCTTTTCTTCCCAAGGTGGTCACTGAATTTCAACTTAATGGGGAAATTGTTCTGACTTCGCTTTGCACGGAGCTTAAGCATCCGAAGGAGATTGCCTTGCATTCTTTGGATGTTGTCCGGGCGATCAGGGTTACCCGTCTACAGAATGCTTTCGTAAGACTGATTCCCTGTTTGTTCTTCCTGAGGGATCTCGGAAGGGCATGGCTGCGTCCGCAGCAACTATTGCCAAATGGATCAGACAGACTATTGAGCAGGCTTATGCTTGTAAGGATCGGGTTCCATCCTTCCCTGTTAAGGCACACTCTACTAGATCTGCGAGTACGTCCTGGGCTTGTTGGCATAGGGCCTCGGTGGCCCAGGTGTGCAAGGCTGCGACTTGGTCGTCGGTGCACACTTTCTCAAAATTCTACAAAGTAGATGTTCTGGCATCAGTTGATGCTTCCTTTGGCCGCAAAGTTCTCAGTGCGGCAGTGCCATGAAGGACCCTTGTTTTTTTATGGGTCCCTGGTTGTTGGTATTTGCTTTCCTGGGCGGTATCTCCTGTTGAGCATTGTTTGTTTTTTTCTGTTGCCCAGTGGGTTCTCTTACAGTGTATGTAAGGTTCCTTTCTCTGATGTGGGTACGGCGTTGCCTCTTCTACGGTTGCGTCTCCCTCCCCTCATGTCTATACTGCTTTGGGACATCCCAATAGTGATGACTTAGAGGAGGCGGCGACTGTCGGAGGATGTAAGAGAAAACGGAATTTTTGTAAAATCTTACCTGTAAAATTCCTTTCTCTGAGTCCTCCGACAGTCCCCGCCCCTCTATGGGATTCTTGTTACTTACTGCTATGCTACCAAGCTGAGTTGGGAGTGGACACTGCAGGGGGGTATTGACCAGATGGGACAGCCCCCAGGGGTGTATATACATGCAAATGCCTTTTTGTTTTTAAAGTCTATATGCCTAGCTACTCCTGCGGAGCAGATGACAATACCCAATAGTGATGACTTAGAGGAGGCGGCGACTGTCGGAGGACTCAGAGAAAGGAATTTTACAGGTAAGATTTTACAAAAATTCAGTTTTTTGTAAGAATTTACCGTTAAATTATTTTCTGAGTCCTCTGACAGTCGCAGCCCCCGCCCCTCTGGTTTTTTTTTTGGGGATGTGGGGGTTGCCTTCCGGTACTGCTTGCTACAAACTGAGGTAATGTCAGATTGGGTTCAGGATAATTGCTGAGGGATGGCCCCTAGTGGCGTGCCGAGGTATACATTTTTTTTTTTTGTATTAACCTGATAATTATCTGCCTAGCCTTGCTCCTGTAGAGGGCGCCATTACCATTAGTGAAGGCTAATACCATCGGGCGACGACTGTCAGAGGACTATAGAGAAAAGAATTTTACAGTCAGTTCTTAAAAAAATTCTATTTTTCCTAAAATTTAAAAAATGTCTCACCATTTTTCTGAGGGGAGTATGAAATAAAAACAAGAAAAAATGACTACTTTGCAAGAAGACACTAATTTATGGTTGTGTTTGGGGATCACTGGGGGAAGAACCAGATTACTGGTAATGAAATTATTTACACAAAAGTTTATAAAGATAAACTAATGTAGCTAAATGATTCAGTTTTCTGGATTCTGAATCCGATTTAAATGTAAACTCTTACCTTTTTTAATTAAGTATATACTTTCAGGTCCTTTTTCATTCAAAATGAGAGCACTGAAAATTGGTCTGGTTAGGAAGGGAAAGGTTTAGGGGCCAGTGGGTAATTTGTTAATAAAGTTTCTCAGTATGAGAGAAATGCACACATTGTAGGGAAAAACTGAATCCTGCTTTTTTTTTTTTTCGATGAGAGGAGGGATTCTAAGATGATGCTTAACCTGTCTGAGAAGGCGAGTATGGGAACACCAATGGCAGGGAATGTGTAACCATATTATGACAACTGGTTGAGCTTCTATTGTACATAGCACTGCTATGCAGCTATTTGGCAAGAATTTGCCAATAACTGCTTTTTAAAATGGTAAGCACTAAACTGCCCAGCAATATTTAACATTATATCATTGCTTTTTTGTCTTTTCCTCAGATGCAACACATAATTCGGCACAAGAAACATCGCAGTCCTCAGAAGAAGGTATTACTTTTTTGTATACATTTATTATACCTAATGTTTAAGGTTTTCGTTTCATGCCTTAAACCCCTTCAGATTAGTGCCATATCTTAAATGAGTGCTGTTTGGCTGTGTAGTGGATTAAAATGTGCTATCTAGTCATTTATTTACTTAGAGGAAGTAAACCCTCCTCTGACACTTGTACCTATAGGTAAGCCTATAATAAGGCTTTCCTATAGGTACTGTAAATATCTCCTAAACATGTACCGTTTAGGAAATATTCACTTTAGAGGCATCCAGTGATGTCACTGGTGCAGGCGCTCTGAAGGAATGGCCGCTGGTGCAGTTTCTTCAGAGCCCCCTGCCGTGACTGTCGGCTCACGCGCGCGGGAGTGATGTCACCACGGCTCCGGCCAATCAGATGGCCGGATGCCGCGATCCCGGAAGACGGGCGACTGGACATGTCGCCCGTCATCCAGCCAAGCGGGCGGCACGGCGGGGGCTTGTAAGGTAAGTATTTCATAATGAGCTAGTATGCGATGCATACTAGCTCATTATGTGTTTCTCTTCTTTAAAAAGAAAAAAAAAGGGTTTACAACCTCTTTAAACACTAGAACAGCCCATCCTATACTTGCATCTTTCACCTCTTCAATTGGGTCTAACATATTTTCTCTTACGTCCTCCGACAGTCGCCGCCTCTTCATATTCGTCACTAATGGGCTTATTGACCTTTGCTCCGTAGGAGTAGCTAGGCAACAGAATATATTAAAGCTTTTAGCATATCCCACCCCCAAGGGGTGGTCCCCTCAGTCAATACCTCCTTGCTTCCTGCTTACCAACTCAGTTTCACGTGCCTAGCTCAGGAGTACGCAGGCTGTTCCTGTGCTGGGGCTCTTAGTCTCAGCCACTTTTCTCTTTTTTGATATTTGAAGTTTTTTCTCTTTCTTTTACTTAGCTGTTTATTTCCAGCATTAGTTAGTTCTTCTGATGAAGATGATCGTGCGGAGCTGGGTCTCAGTCTGGCCACCCTGGATTCCAGGGCTCAGGGCCAGGGGCTTCCCAGCCTGCCATCGAGCGTTCAGCTTAGGTTATGCCCTGGCACATTGAACGACCCATCCCTGTTCGCTGCAGGGATGCTATCGGTGAGGTGGCTACCTCACTGGACGCTATTGCGGTTTCGCACCGCAACTCCACTGCGTCATGCTTGCGACACTCCCTGTCCTCAGTACTGCGGTTTGGTCGCTGGAGCAGGCTCCCCACGCCATCCGGACTGGTAAGTGTATCTCTATGTGGGGACCTGTCTTTTTTGGGTGTCAGTCTGGGACTGTGTGACCCTGTATGTCTGTGTGGCTGCTGTGTTCCCTGTCAGCTCCTGTGTGCACTTGCTGCCTGTGTGTGGGCTGTGAGGGGGGGCTCTCCCGCTCTGCTGGGTGTCATATGAAGCAGTAAGATTTTAGGCATGCTGTGCGGCGATCGCTGCGGCGATCCGCCATTTTTTCTGGGGCAAAACTTATGGTGGCAGGTCCTGTGAGGTACTGCACACGTTTTTGGCGCCAAACGCCGCCATTTTGAGCGGCGATCGATCCCACATGTCAGCGCCATGTTCTCTTTGCCCAGGATTTTGTCCTCAGCCAGCGGCCATGTTTGTGTAGCCTTGCAGAGGCTTCATAGGGGCGGTCAGTCTTGCATCACTTCCTTTTCCTCTGGGACAGCGATCGGTGCAGCAGCCTGTGTGAGCTCTCCAGGTTTTATATCTCCTTTTTTCCTGTATTCCTTGCCCAGTTTCTTGTCCCTGTGGGGGTCAGTGTGTTCAGTGGGTGCGGTGGGCAGCGCTCGCCGCGATCTTAAAGGGGCAGTACCCTTTATTAATTATTTTGCTGGGGCATGGATTCTCAGGACTGCAAGTTTCCTCCCACCCTGGTGGGGGGCCAAGGGGCTGCTGCTTCCCCCGAGGGGGCTGATCTGGCCACTATTGTGGCAAACTTGGCTGAACAGGTGCAGATGCTGGTGGCTGATCGATCCACAAAACGGCCCAGGGTGTCTATTTCCTCTGATTCAGAGGGCGATGGGGCGGCTATGGCTGGAGTGCCCTTCTCAGGGTCTCACTCATCCCTAGACCTTGTGGGGTCTGACGGGGAGGCTGAGGTGGAAGGGGTTGATAATTCTCCCCCTGGCTCGTCTGAAGAGCTTGCACTCATGGATGAGTTGGTTGCTTCTATCAAGCAAACGCTGCATTTGCAGGATGAACCATGTCGTCCTGCTTTGTCCTCTTATGGGACGCAGAGGAAACTCAAAACATCGCAGGTTTTTCCTTGCTCTACGGAATTTCAGCGCGCGGTTGAGCAATGGCACAATTTAAAAAAGCCTTTTGCTGTGCCGAGTAGGTTCAAGCTGCGTTATCCCTTTTACACCGGCTACTGATGAGTGTTGGTGTGTACCGCCTCAGGTGGATCACGCGGTGGCGATTTTGAATAAATCTACTGCGATCCCTGCTGAGGATACCCCGGTGTTCCGGGACCCGACGGACAGGAGATTGGAATCTCTGGCCCGTCATGCTTATACGGTTGCTGGCTCTATGCTGAAGCCTATTTTTGCTTCCATTATGGCAGCCCAGGCTATTGCGGATTGGACGCAGGTGCTGACTCTGCCCCGCCGACAACTTTGGCTATGGTGGATCAGATTCATCAGGGTGTCATGTATTTGTGTGATGCGGATTTGGATTTAGTCCCTTTGGCGTCGCGCCTTTCTAGTGTGGCGGTCTTGAACCGTCGCCTGATATGGTTGAAATGTTGGTCGGTTGACCAATCTTCTTGCAAGACTCTGGCAAATTTGCCCTACGCGGGATCCCGCCTTTTTGGCGAATCTTTGGATACTCTGATAAAGGGTATTTCTGGGGGTAAGAGCACTCTTGCCCCAATCTCACAAGAATAAGTTTGTTCGTGGTAAGAAGAATGCTTCGTTTAGGCCCTCTCAGGGGTCCTTTCGTGCCTTTCGGTCGCACTATAAGGGCAAGCCCTTCAAAGGCCAAGGCTCCCAGAAGAAGCCGTGGGCGGGTAAGCAGAAGTCCGGCCAGTCCGGATCCGCTGCCCACAACAATGCGGCCTGAAGGGTCGCCCTCACCCGTCTCTGTGGTGGCGGGGACGTTTGCTCGGTTTTCTTCAACCCTGGCTGGACCGCGTTCGGGACAGGTGGGTTCAGGAAATCGTTCGATCTGGATACAAGATCGAGTTTCTCTCTCGGACGGCGAGTAGATTTTTCCCCTCAAACCTTCAGCTATCTCCGGAGCGCTTGCAGGATCTGCACCTGGCAGTGCGGGACCTGCGGGCCCAGGGAGTGGTGGTTCCGGTGCCTCATCGGGACAGTTTTCGGGGGTTCTATTCCAATCTGTTCACTGTGCCCAGAAAGGAGGGCAAAGTACGTCTGATTCTGGACTTGAAAGCTCTGAACCGCTTTGTGCGGGTTCGCAAGTTTTGCATGGAATCCCTGCACTCGGTGGTGGCTGCCCTGGTTCCGGGGGAATTCATGGCCTCCATCGACTTGAAGGATGCATACCTACACATCCCCATTTTCGAGGGTCACCAGAGGTACCTTCGATTTGCCATTGCGGAGGATCATTATCAATTCGTGGCGTTGCCCTTCGGTCTCGCTTCGGCTCCTCGGGTTTTCACCAAGGTGCTTGCGCCGGTTCTGGCTTTGCTGAGGGCCCAGGGCATTTCTGTCCTGGGGTATCTGGACGATATCCTGATTCGGTCCGCGACCAATCAGGGTCTGGTGAACGACCTGTCCATCACGATGCAGACTCTGCAGGAATTCGGCTGGACGATAAATTTTCCAAAATCTACGTTGTGTCCGTCGGTTCGTCTTCCCTACCTGGGGATGATTCTGGACTCTGTTCAGGCGAAGGTCTTCCTGCCGGAAGACAAACTTCGGACACTTCAGTGCGAAGTCAGGTCCCTCAGGGACAATCAGTGCTCGTCCCTCCGGACGTGTATGAGGTGTCTGGGATTGATGGTTTCGGCCTTCGAGGTGATTCCCTTCGCCCAGTTTCACACACGAGAGCTTCAGGCGGAGGTCCTGGCCGTGTGGGACGGGCGTCCGCAATCTCTGGATCTGCGGATTTCGTTGAGCCGCCACACCCAAAGGGGTCTTTTGTGGTGGCTCCAGTCCCCGGCGGTGTCGGGGGGCAAGTCCTTTCGTCCCTTGTCGTGGACGGTGATCACCACGGATGCCAGCCTATCGGGCTGGGGTGGTGGTCTGGGCGTTTTGTCCGCCCAGGGAACTTGGTCGGAGAAGGAAGCCTCCCTTCCGATCAACATTCTGGAATTGCCAGCGATAAATCTGTCTTCTGCGTTGGACGGACAGGCTTCAGGGCCATCCAGTTCGGGTGCAGACGGACAATGCCACAGCGGTGGCCTACATCAACCACCAAGGGGGCACAAGGAGTGCCCGGGCGGCTCGGGAAGTAGCCGACATTCTGTCTTGGGCTGAGATGCACGTCCCGGCGATCTCTGCAGTTCACATTCGGGGGGTGGAAAACTGGCAGGCGGATTATCTGAGCCGCCAGACCCTGGACCAGGGGGAATGGTCCCTTCACCTCGATGTCTTCCAGATGTGCGCGAAGTGGGGTCCCCAGATGTGGACCTGTTCGCGTCTCGTCTAAATCACAAGGTGGAAAGGTTCGTGGCAAGGACGCGCGATCCTCGGGCAGACGCCTCGGACGCGTTAGTGACGCCCTGGCATCGGTATCGTCTGATGTATGCCTTTCCACCGATTCAGCTGCTGTCCAGGTTCCTTCGCAGGTTGGCCTCGGACCCGAAAACGGTGATTCTGGTGGCACCGGACTGGCCTCGCCGGTCTTGGTACGCAGACCTCGTGAATCTGGCGGTCGACGCTCCGTGGCGTCTGCCTCTTCGAGCAGACCTTTTGTCTCAAGGACCGATATTCCATCCTGCTTTACAGTCGCTGGCTTTAACGGCCTGGCTGTTGAAAGCCAGGTCTTGAAGGATAGGGGTCTCTCCCCTGAGGTCATTCCCACTTTGATCAAGGCCAGGAAGGCCTCTTCAGGGAAGATTTACTACCGTATTTTGCCTGGTGAGTCCAGGGGGTATTCCCCTCGCTCATACTCGGTGTGGAGAGTGTTGGCTTTCCTTCAAACGGGCGTGGACCAGCGTTTGGCGTTGGCCACGATTAAGGGTCAGATTTCTGCGCTGGCCGTTCTTTTTCAACGTCCTGTGGCGTCTAACTCTTTAGTTAGCACCTTTGTTCAAGGGGTGCGACATTTGGTCCCTCCTAGGAGGGAGCCTTTGCCACCATGGGATTTGAACCTTGTTCTGTCTGTGTTGCAACATGCTCCTTTTGAAAATATCAGGGAGATCTCGTTGTCTTTGTTGTCCAAGAAGGTTGCCTTCTTAGTGGCGATTACTTCGGCTCGCAGGGTGTCGGAGCTGGCGGCCTTGTCCTGCAAGTCTCCGTATTTGGTGATTCACTTGGATAAGGTGGTCTTGCGTCCTAACCCATCTTTTCTTCCGAAGAGAATTTCACCTCAATGAGGACATTGTCTTGCCTTCGCTTTGCGCGAAGCCTAAGCATCCGAAGGAGGTGGCTTTACATTCCTTGGATGTTAGGGCGATCAGGGTTTACCTGTCATCGACCAAATCCTTTCGCAAGTCGGATTCTCTCTTTGTCCTTCCTGAGGGACTTCGGAAGGGCATGGCGGCGTCGGCTTCTACCATCGCCAAATGGATCAGACAGACCATTGAGCAGGCCTTTGCTTTGAGGGGGAAGGTTCCTCCCGTGCCTGTGAAGGCGCACTCTACCAGATCTCTGAGTACGTCTTGGGCCTGTCATCATCGGGGTTCTGTGGCCCAGGTGTGTAAGGCGGCGACTTGGTCGTCCGTTCACACCTTCTCCAAATTTTACAAAGTGGATGTTCAGGCATCAGCAGATGCTTCTTTTGGCCGTAAAGTCCTTAGTGCGGCGGTGCCTTAGGGTCCCTTATTTGGGCCCTTGGCTGTTGGGGTGTTTTTACCCCTGAGTTACTTGTTTTTTCCTGGGTTGTTGCGCCTGTTGAGCACATTTTTCCTGTTGCCCAGTTGGTTCTCTTACTTTGGTAAGGTTCCTTTCTCTGATGTGGGTATTGGGTTGCTTTAGGCGCGGCTGCTGTTTTCCCACCCCTCATGTCTACACTGCTTTGGGACGTCCCCATTAGTGACGAATATGAAGAGGCGGCGACTGTCGGAGGACGTAAGAGAGCTGAATTTTTGTAAAATCTTACCTGTAAAATTCCTTTCTCCGAGTCCTCCGACAGTCGCTGCCCCCGCCCCTCTTTTGAGGGTTTGTTTATGTACTCTACTGCTATTCTACTGAAACTGAGTTGGTAAGCAGGAAGCAAGGAGGTATTGACTGAGGGGACCCACTCCCTGGGGGTGGGATATGCTAAAAGCTTTGATATTAATATATTCTGTTGCCTAGCTACTCCTACGGAGCAAAGGTCAATAACCCCATTAGTGACGAATATGAAGAGGCGGCGACTGTCGGACTCAGAGAAAGGAATTTTACAGGTAAGATTTTACAAAAATTCCGTTATTACTGTTAACCACTTGCTGATTAGGCTTTTTCTGACACTTTCTGTTTACAAGTTTAAATTAGTATTTCTCTATTGTCCATTGACAGACACAGCCTCCATCTTTATGATGCCCCCTGCAGGAGTAGTTCTAGGCAGGAAAAAATAATTCTCCACGCCCACGGGGCTGTCTCCACAGGCATAACCCTTATTATTATTATTTCAGGTACTTGTATAGCGCTGTCAATTTACGCAGCGCTTTACATATACATTACACATTCACATCAGTCCCTGCCCTCAAGGAGCTTACAATCTAAGGTCCCTAACTCACATTCATACATAGTAGGGCCAATTTTATACAGGATCCAATTAACCTACCAGCATGTCTTTGGAGTGTGGGAGGAAACCGGAGTACCCGGAGAAAACCCACGCAGGCACAGGGAGAACATGCAAACATTAGGCAGGTAGTGTTGTGGTTGGGATTCGAACCAGTGACCCTCTTGCTGCTAGGGCAAAGTGCTAACCAGCTAACCACTACTCCACTGTGCATGCCCTCTGCTCCAGTTTGTTTCTGCCTAGAGAAGGAGTAGGGCCTAGATTTCCTGCTTGGACTTCGGTCTCATTCTTCTCAGAATATTTTGTTTTATTTTTTACTCACCTTGCTAGCTAGTGTTCAGGGGGATCCCCCTGGTGATCTGCTAGCAATGCCGACTGGGGTTTTGCACTGGATACTCTAGATCCTTAAGGTCTCCCCAGCTCAGCCTACGAGCGTGAGCAAGTTATAGTCCCGCACTAGGCCTCACCACGACGGTGCCCCTTTCCGGATGGGAAAGAGCCTGCGATTGGATGTCTCGCTGGGAAGCGATGACCTGGAACGCAGCGTACCCCTCGGCTGACAGCCCCTTGGGGGTCTTTAGGGAATGTGGGCCCTCTCCTGGGGATAATAGGACCTGGGCTTCCTAAAAGATCCCCCTGGCCTGTCAGGTACCCGGCCCTGTGCCCTGTCTCCCTCTCTTTTCCACAGGGGACGAAATAGTTTGAGCACCTAGCGTCCTGAGGGGGCTGGAATTTGTACCTTGTTTCTTGCTGGGTCTGGTAGAGCTTCCATTTTGGGTTCCCTGACCGCATGGCACACTGTGGGCTCCTCCATCTTTAGTGTGGGCAGTGTATAAATTTCTCTTATGTCCTCCGACAGTCGCCGCCTCTTCATATTCGTCACAATGGGGGGTTATGACCTTTGCTCCGTAGGAGTAGCTAGGCAACAGAATATGTCAATATTAAGGCTTTTAACATATCCCACCCCCAGGGGGTGGTCCCCTCAGTCAATACCCTCCTACTTCCTGTATCCATACCTCAGTTTCAATATCTAGCTTGTCAGGAGTAGCTGGATGTCTCTATGCTGGGGCATTTTGTCTCAGCCTTTTCTCTTTTTTTGATTTTATTTGAGTTTTCTCTCTCGCTCATTGACAGACGTAGTCGGTGATTCAGCACCTTCGGGTTATGTTGCCTCCACAGGAGCAGGACTAGACAGGAAATTAAAATGCTCTGGCCACACCCTAGGGGCAGTCCCAGAGGGTATATCCTCTCTCTCTGCCTCAGCAAATCAGTTATTTTCTGTCTAGTTAGGAGTAAGGACCTAGATACCTTGCTGGGATCTTCGGTCCTGGCAAGATTTTTTTCTTAAAAGATTTTTTAGACAGCTTTTTTTCTCCAGTGTTCCTGTGAGATCTTCAAGCAAGAAAGCTGAACTGGGCGACGGGTTGGATGTTGAGATCCGGTGGTCACCCCAGTTCAGCCTACGAGCGCGTGCAGGCCATAGCTCCGCGCTGGGTCGGCCGCGACAAAGTCCCATTAAGGGACTGGCCCCGCGAGTTAAACGTCTCGCTGAAACGCCAAAGACCATGAGTCACGGCGTCCGTATCGGTCGACAGCCCTCCCGCCCCGGTGGAGAGGGGTACTGTCAGGAGTTGGTGCCCGCCTGGTTCCGGTATGGTGAGTAGTATGTTCCCCCTTTTCCCCTGACGGGTCTTGTGGTGAACGCGGGCCCCTCTCTGTATGGTAAGATAGAGTCCCCCTCTATCCTATATCATGACACAGATCCCCCTACTTTGAGTGTGATTTATGTGCAAAGAGCCAGGAGGCTTGGTTTGGGAGCTAACAATCTATTTGTATACATGTTTAAAAGATTGTAATCAGTGGCATTCTGGGAATCTTACTGTGATAATAAAAAGGTACCTACCAGTCAGAAGCCACGGACATGTAGACTGTCTTCCTAAATCAGATCTCCAGCTATAAGCAGGCCTTCCGAACGGCCATGCGGTCCGCCAGGGCCGGTACCGCCAACCACGCCAAATCCCCATGCAGAGAGTGTTGTGTGCCCTGCAGCACACCGCTATTCAGTACAGGCCGCCGCCATTTTTTTTGCTGGATTGCACGAGCCGCCATTTTGGCGTAGCCTCGTGTCTCCAGCATGGGGGCGGCCATGTTTGAGGTGATCCAAACACCTCGTGGAGCTAGGGGAGGCGCCGGAAGGCGTGCAGAGGGGCGGAGCCGCCTCCTTTCTTCCTGGGCAGCCAGCCAAAAGACTTCCTGTTTGTCAAGACAGCGCTGTAACCTGTTGCAGTTAAACTCTGAGCATCAAGTGGTGAGCCTGGGGGTCTATCTCTCTCTCTCTCTCTCTCGATCGATAGGGATCCCTAGCAGGTAACACTAAGGGGCTTTTGTGGCGCTGGGGGTCTGAAAAAAAAAAAAAGTTTTTTATTTTTGAATTATATTATCCAGGAAGTGACTGGAATTATCATGGACCCTGCCACACATATTCCCCCACCTGTTTCCCTCGAGGGGGCCACGGGACCCGCCGGTGCACAGTGTGTAGAGGCATTTACAGCAATTTTGGAGTCTATGGTGGCTCGGGTGGAGGCGGCCTGTCAGGGACGGGGGTCAAGGAAGCGACCCCCGCCTACCCCTATACTATCTGACACCTCTGACTCAGATTCAGAGATGGTCACTGCAGTTGCAGGTCCCTCTGCAAGGGCTGTTACCTCAGGTAAAGCTCCCTCAGACAGTGAGGAGGACGTTTCTTCTCCCGCTATAATTCAGGAAGAAGCATTGGTGGACGCACTAGTTGTGGCAGTGCAGGAAACCTTAAAAATTGAGGTTTTACCAGCAGAAGCAACTGAAACAGAGATTCCTTTTGGTACTAACAAGCCCATCAAAGCGGTGAAGGTTTTCCCTGTACCCAAGTGTTTTAGTAATAAGATTAAAGGAGAATGGGAGCATTCTAAACGTACCTTTACTATTTCCAAGCGGATTGCTAGACGCTATCCGTTTGAGGAATCCATCATTAAGAAATGGACGGTACCACCAGTGGTGGATCCACCTATTTCCAGGCTGAATAAAGCCACGGTTATCCCAGTGGAGGACACTTCGTCCTTTAAGGATCCGGTGGATCGAAAGATGGAAGCAGAGTCCCGCACTATCTTCTCTCTGATAGGGTCAGCATTTAGACCAGTAATTGTTATTGGTCTAGTTTCCCAGACACTTACGGAATGGGCGAGAATGGTACGCCAAGACCTTAGGGGAAAAGATATTCCCCAGGAGACATCTGATTTGATGGAACAGATTATACAAGGGCTACAGTTTATCTGTGACGCAGCCTTGGACACTACTCCCCTATTAGGGCATGCATCTATGTCAGCGGTTATCCTCAGACGTGTGCTGTGGTTAAAATGCTGGTCAGCTGACCTAGGTTCCAAAAAGACCTTGACAAATCTCCCCTTTCAGGGGAATCGTCTATTTGGGGCCACCCTAGATGCAATCATTAAGGATGCCACTGGGGGCAAGAGCACTTTTTTGCCACTTTTTTGCTAAGGGACCTCGCAACAAGCGAGGACCTTTCTTTACCGCCCATAAAGGGCGCCCGGCTGGAACAAGCGGGAAAGGCAAGACTCCTCCAGGAGGGTTCAAGAAGGGCTGGTCGGACAAACAGAGGACCAACTCAGCCAAACCCGAAGCAAAGGAGTACACAGCCTGAAGGTGCGCCCCCACCCGGTTTCAGGGTGGGGGGACGTTTTCACCGGTATTCAGGACATTAGATCGAGCATCAACTACTACTACCGGTGCGATTCTTCCCTTCAATCATTTAAGTACTACAGGGAGCGGTAGTTACCGTTCCCTGAATAGATCTTTTCCTTTACCTTTTCCTAAGATTAGTCCCAATTCCCCACAGGAATCGGATCTGGTTGACCAGACAGGCCAAGAAGCCTCTAGTCGGGTGACTTCGGTCCCTGAGGTTCAACCAGAAAAGATCACCCTTCCTGATAGGAATCAGGTATCTGATAAATGTGTGGGAACAGAAAACGACCAGACTTTCTCGGATGGTCGGGGCCAGATACCTCTAGGGACGCCTGGTTCAGATCCAATCAGCGCCAGTGGTCCTAGAAATTCTAGGCTGGCCTCGTCAAGCCGGCCTGGCCGACTTGGACATGCTAGTCGCAGACATTCCGTGGGAACTTCGTCTCAGGGAGTGTCTGTGGTCTCAAGGACCAATTTACCATCGTGCTTTACAGTCGCTGGTTTTAATGGCCTGGCCATTGAGACCCAAGTACTGAAGGACAGAGGTTTGTCTGCTTCAGTCATTCCTACCCTTATTAAAGCAAGGAAAGCGACTTCCAGCAAGGTCTATTATCACACATGGAAGACTTATATTGCGTGGTGCGAATCTTTAGGATTTCCTCCACGTACCTATTCGGTGACTCGAATATTGGCTTTTTTGCAACAAGGGGTTGAGCAGAAGCTAGCCTTGAGCACCATCAAGGGTCAAGTTTCAGCATTAGCAATCTTCTTTCAGAAACCTTTAGCTACCAAGTCCTTGGTGCGGAATTTCATCCAGGGGGTGCGGCACCTGGCTCCACAAGTCCGCGCGCCCTTACCGCCCTGGGATCTTAATTTAGTTTTGTCGGTTCTACAGAAACCTCCCTTTGAAAACATCAGGGAGATTCCCTTGCTTACTTTATCCCAGAAGGTGGCCTTCTTGGTGGCTATCACTTCTGCTCGCAGGGTGTCAGAACTGGCTGCATTATCATGCCAGTCCCCATACCTAGTGATTCATAGGGATAAGGTAGTACTTCATCCTAAGCCATCCTTTCTTCCTAAGGTGGTTTCAGATTTTCATCTGAATGAAGATATTGTACTACCTTCCTTGTGTCCTCAGCCCAAGCATCATCGGGAACATGCGTTGCATTCCTTGGATGTGGTTCGGGCAATCAGGGTATACCTGAAAGCTACGGAATCATTCTGTAAGACGGATTCACTTTTTGTGATCACGGATGGTCCCAGAAAGGGTTTGCCTGCATCTGCCGCGACCATTGCCAAATGGATTAGACAGACGGTGGTACAGGCTTATTCTATTAAGGGTCAGAGTCCTCCGTTCCCTGTTAGGGCGCACTCCACTCGAGCGCTCAGTACTTCCTGGGCCTTTCGCCATCAGGCGTCAGTGGTCCAGGTATGTAAGGCGGCCACCTGGTCGTCGGTACATACCTTTACAAAATTCTATAAAATTGATGTGACGGCATCGGCGGATGCCTCATTTGGCCGCAAGGTTTTGCAGGCCGCAATTTGAGGAGACCGGTGGTCTACCTCGAGGGTTTTTTTCTGTTTGGAAAAAAAAAAAAAAAAAAAAAAAATTTTCTTTTTTGTTGAGTCTCATCATTAAGGATGAGCATTGTAAACTTCTAGTTGGCACCGGTTGGGCCTTCTAGATTTGGATTTGATTTCCATTTTCCCACCCCTCATTGGTGATACTGCTCTGGGACTTCCCGAAGGTGCTGAATCACCGAGGACTACGTCTGTCAATGAGCGAGAGAGAAAAATGGATTTTTGTAAAATCTTACCGTAAAATCATTTTCTCTTAGCTCATTGACAGACGTAGTACCCGCCCCTCTGTTTTTGAGTTGGGTTGGGTTAAAATCTCTAAAGACTGCTTTTTGACATAACTGATTTGCTGAGGCAGAGAGAGAGAGGATATACCCTCTGGGACTGCCCCTAGGGTGTGGCCAGAGCATTTTAATTTCCTGTCTAGTCCTGCTCCTGTGGAGGCAACATAACCCGAAGGTGCTGAATCACCGAGGACTACGTCTGTCAATGAGCTAAGAGAAAAGGATTTTACGGTAAGATTTTACAAAAATCCATTTTTTTTCTCTTTTTACTTAGCTGTTCTTTTGTCAGCATTAGTTAGTCCTTCTGATGAAGAGGATCATGCGGGCTGGGTCTCGGGCTGACCCCCCCTGGTCGCAGGTTGTGGGTCAGTGGCTTCCCAGCCTGCCATCGAGCGTTCAGTCAGGTATTTTTCCTGGCATAATGAACGACCCATCCCTGTTCGCTGCAGGGATGCTATGGTGAGGTGGCTACCTCACTGGATGCCTTGCGGTATCGCTCCGCAGTTCTCCTGCGTCCTGGCTGCAACTCTCCCTGTCCCATGTGCAGTGGCTTGATCGCTTGTGCGGGTTCCCCACGCCAGTTAGGAGGTAAGTGTATCTGTGTGGGGACGTGTCTGTTTGGGGGGTGTCAGTCTGGGACTGTGTAACCCTGCCCCTGTTCACACTGTTGGACTCCCTATCTGTCTTAGCTGCACTCTGTGGAATGCAAGGAGGGGGGCTATACTGCACTGTCTGTGTCAGATTGTGTGCTGTCTTTTACTGTGTGACAGGCTGTGTGCTGCGGGGCATGATGTGGATCATGTTGTGCATACTTGCGGCGACCGCTGCTGCAGTCCGCCATTGTTTTTTACTGTACTGCATGTGTCCTAATGTTTTACTGTGGGCGGGAGCGGCGTTTTCGGCACCCAGCGCCGCCATTTTGGCGGCGATCGCTCCGGCCTCATGCTGACACTACAGGCGGCCATTTTCTTGTAGCCCTCCATAGGCTTCAATAGAGCGCCCTGTATTGCATCACTTCCTCTTCTCCTGGGCGCACCGATCGAAGCAGCAGCAGCGGTGGTCTCTGCAGGTTTTTATCCTCTCTGTCCTGTAATCCTTGCCTGAGTTTGTGCTTTTCCCTGTGGGGGTCGGCTTGTGCCGGTGTGCGAGTGCGGTGGGCTGCGCTGACCGCGCTTTTAAAGGGGCAGTTACCCTTTTATTCTCCTGCAATATTTTTTTGGAGGCATGGATTCTCAGGAAAGCAAATTCCCTCTCACTTTGGTGGGAAGCCAGGGGGCTGCTGCTTCCCCCCCCCCCCCCCCCCCCCAGGGGGTGATTTGGCTGCTGTTGTGGCTAACCTTGCTGCTCAGGTGCAAATGCTGGTGGCTGCTCAATCCACTAAACGGCCCAGAGTTTCTATTTCCTCTGATTCAGAGGGCGATGGTGATGGGGCTGCTATGGCTGGGGTCTCCTTATTGGGGTCCCGTTCCTCCCTGGATCTTTTGGGATCAGAAGTGGAGGCTGAGGTGGAAGGGGTTGATAATTCTCCCCCTGGCTTGTCTGAAGAGCTTGCACTCATGGATGAATTGGTTGCTACTATCAAACAAACACTGCATTTGCAGGATGAGCCATGTCCTCCTGCTGTTTTAGCCTCCTATGGGACGCAGCAGAGACGCAGGTCTTCACAGGTTTTTCCTTGCACTGATGATTTTCAGCGCGCTGTTAGCGAACAGTGGCGCAATCTGCGGAAGCCTTTTGCTGTGCCAAGTAGGTTCAAGCTGCGTTATCCTTTCACGCCCGCTACTGATGAACGTTGGTGTGTGCCACCTCCGGTGGATCACGCGGTAGCGGTTTTGAATAAGTCTACTGCGATTCCTGCTGAGGATACGCCGGTGTTCCGGGATGCCACGGACAGGAGACTGGAGTCTCTTACCTTTCATACCTATTCGGTTACCGGTTCTATGCTCAAAGCTATTTTTGCTTCACTTATGGCAGCTCAGGCTGTTGCAAATTGGACGCAGGTGCTTAGGCGCGTCCTGGTGGCTGACTCTGCCCCTCCAGAGACGTTGGCTGTGGTGGATCAAATCCATCAGGGTGTCATGTATGCGTGATGCGGACTTGGATATAGTTACGTTGGCTGCACGTGTGCACAGTGTGGCGGTGTTGTCACGCCGCCTGATTTGGCTGAAGTGTTGGTCTGTGGACCAGTCTTCGCGCAAGACCTTGGCTAATCTACCCTATAACGGATCTCGATTTTTTGGCGATTCCTTGGATACACTGATTAAAGGGTTCACGGGTGGTAAGAGCACGCTCTTGCCCCAATCCCACAAGGCTAAGGCGGCTCCTGGTAAGAAGACCGCTTCTTTTTGGCCCTCTCAGGGTTCCTTTCGTGCCTTTCGGTCGCACTATAAGGGTAAGCCGTTCAAAGGCCAAGGCTCCCAGAAGAAGCTGTGGACAGGTAAGCGGAAGTCCGGCCAGTCCGGATCCGCTGCCCACAACAGTGCGGCCTGAAGGGGCGCCCTCACCCGGTTCTGGGGTGGGGGGACGATTGCTCGGTTTTCTTCAACCCTGGCTGGCCCGTGTTCGGGACAGGTGGGTTCAGGAAATCGTTCGATCTGGCTACAAGATCGAGTTTCTCTCTCGGCCGGAGAGCAGATTTTTTCCCTCTAATCTTCAACTGTCTCCGGAGCGTTTGCGGGATCTGCACCTGGCGGTGCGGGACCTGCGGGCTCAGGGGGTAGTGGTTCCGGTACCTCATCGGGACAGATTTCGGGGGTTCTATTCCAATCTGTTCACCGTGCCCAGGAAGGAGGGCAAGGTGCGTCCGATTCTGGCCTTGAAGGCTCTGAACCGCTTTGTGCGGGTTCGCAAGTTCCGCATGGAATCCCTGCGGTCGGTGGTGGCTGCCCTGATTCCGGGGGAGTTCATGGCCTCCATCGATTTGAAGGATGCGTATCTTCACATCCCCATTTTAGAGGGTCACCAGAGGTACCTTCGATTCGCCATTGCGGAGGATCATTACCAATTCGTGGCGCTGCCTTTTGGGCTCGCTTCGGCTCCACAGGTGTTCACCAAGGTGCTTGCACCGGTTCTGGCTTTGTTGAGAGCCCAGGGCATCTCTGTCCTGGGGTATCTGGACGACGTTCTGGTTCGGTCTGCGACCAACCAGGGTCTGGTGTCAGCCCTGTCCGTCACGATGCAAACTCTACAGGAGTTTGGTTGGACGATAAACTTTCCAAAATCGACGCTGTGCCCGTCGGTTCGTCTTCCCTACCTGGGGATGATTCTGGACTCGGTCCAGGCGAAGGTCTTCCTGCCGGAAGACAAACTCGGGTCTCTTCAGGAAGAAGTCAGGTCCCTCAGGGACGTTCCGTGCTCGTCCATCCGGACCTGCTTGCGCTGTTTGGGATTAATGGTCTTGGCTTTTGAGGCGATTCCCTTCGCCCAGTTTCACACGCGGGGTCTCCAAGCGGAGATCCTGTCCAGGTGGGACGGGCGACCGCAATCTCTGGAACTCCAGATTTCATTGAGTCATCGCACCAGAAGGGATCTTCTGTGGTGGCTCCAGTCCCCGACGGTGTCGGGGGGCAAGTCTTTTCGTCCTCTCTCATGGACGGTGGTCACCACGGATGCCAGCCTGTCGGGCTGGGGTGGTGTTCTGGGCGTTCTGTCCGCCCAGGGAACTTGGTCGGTGGAGGAATCCTCCCTTTCCGATCAACATTCTGGAACTACGAGCGGTAAATCTCTGCCTTCGACGTTGGACGGACAGGCTGCAGGGCCGTCCGGTTCGGGTGCAGACGGATAATGCCACAGCGGTGGCCTACATCAACCATCAAGGGGGCACCAGGAGTGCCCGGGCGGCTCGGGAGGTGGCTGACATTCTGTCTTGGGCCGAGACACACGTCCCGGCGATAACGGCAGTTCACATTCCTGGGGTGGAGAACTGGCAGGCGGATTATCTGAGTCGCCAGACCCTGGACCAGGGGGAATGGTCACTTCACCCGGATGTCTTCCAGATGTTGTGCGCAAAGTGGGGTCTTCCAGATGTGGACCTGTTCGCGTCTCGTCTGAACAACAAGGTGAAAAGGTTTGTGGCGCGGACACGCGATCCTCGGGCAGACGCGTTGGTAGCTCCGTGGCATCAGTACCGACTGCTGTACGCATTCCCACCGATTCAACTGCTGTCCAGGTTCCTTCGCAGGTTAACCTCTGAACCGCACACGGTGATTCTTGTGGCACCGGACTGGCCTCGCCGGTCCTGGTACGCAGATCTCGTGAATCTGGCGGTCGACGCCCCGTGGCGTCTGCCTCTTCGAGAAGATCTCCTGTCTCAAGGACCGATATTCCATCCTGCTTTAGTCGCTGGCTTTGACGGCCTGGCTGTTGAAACCGAGGTCCTGAAGGATAGGGGTCTCTCCCCTGAGGTCATTCACACTTTGATCAACGCGAGGAAGTCTTCCTCAGGTAAGGTCTATTACCGTACTTGGAAGGCCTATTTTGCCTGGTGTGAGTCCAGGGGGTATTCACCTCGCACGTACTCTGTGTCTAGGGTGTTGTCCTTCCTTCAAACAGGTGTTGACCAGCGTTTGGCGCTGGCTACGATCAAGGGTCAGGTGTCTGCGTTGGCCGTTCTTTTTCAACGTCCTGTGGCATCTTACTCCTTGGTCAGCACTTTTGTCCAAGGGGTGCGACATCTGGTCCCTCCTAGGAGGGAACCCCTGCCTCCTTGGGACTTGAATCTTGTTCTGTCCGTGTTACAACATGCTCCCTTTGAACAGATCAGAAAGATCTCGTTGTCCAAGAAGGTTGCCTTTTTGGTGGCGATCACTTCGGCTCGCCGGGTGTCGGAGCTGGCAGCTTTGTCCTGCAGGTCTCCGTATCTGGTCGTTCACTTGGATAAGGTGGTCTTGCGACCTAATCCTTCTTTTCTTCCGAAGAGGATTTCGAATTTTCACCTCAATGAGGATATTGTCCTACCTTCGCTCTGCGCGAAGCCCCAGCATCCGAAGGAGGTGGATTTGCACTCCCTGGATGTTGTTCGGGCGATCAGGGTTTACCTGAAATCGACTGAATCCTTTCGCAAGTCGAATCCTTATTTGTCCTTCCAGAGGGTCCTCGGAAGGGCATGGCGGCGTCGGCTTCTACCATCGCCAAATGGATCAGACAGACCATTGAACAGGCATATGCTTTGAAGGGAAAAGTTCCTCCTATGCCTGTGAAGGCGCACTCTACCAGGTCTCTGAGTACGTCTTGGGCCTGTCATCGGGCTTCTGTGGCCCAGATGTGTAAGGCGGCGACTTGGTCGTCCGTTCACACCTTCACGAAGTTCTACAAGGTGGATGTTCAGGCATCGGCTGATGCTTCCTTTGGCCGCAAGGTTCTTAGTGCGGCAGTTCCTTAGGGTCCCTTGTTTTGGGCCCTTGGCTGTTTGGGATATAATTTTATCCCTAGGTTATTTGTTTTTTCCTGGGTTGTTGCTCCTGTTGAGCACCTTTTTTTCATGCTGCCCAGCTGGTTTCCTTCCCTTGGTAAGGTTCCTTTCTCTGATGTGGAGACGGCGTTGCCTTTGGGCGCGACTGCGTTTCCCACCCCTCATGTTTGCACTGCTTTGGGACGTCCCCATTGTGACGAATATGAAGAGGCGGCGACTGTCGGAGGACGTAAGAGAAAACAGAATTTTTGTAAAATCTTACCTGTAAAATTCCTTTCTCGGAGTCCTCCGACAGTCGCCGCCCCCGCCCCTCTTTTGGGGTTTGGTTGTATACTCTACTGCTATTCCACTGAAACTGAGGTATGGATACAGGAAGTAGGAGGGTATTGACTGAGGGGACCACCCCCTGGGGGTGGGATATGTTAAAAGCCTTAATATTGACATATTCTGCTGCCTAGCTACTCCTACGGAGCAAAGGTCATAACCCCCCATTGTGACGAATATGAAGAGGCGGCGACTGTCGGAGGACTCAGAGAAAGGAATTTTACAGGTAAGATTTTACAAAAATTCCGTTTTTCTCTTGTGTCCTCTGACAGTCGCAGCCCAGTCCAATCAGACTTCACTATTGGGCAATGGCAACCTCCGCAGGAGTAGCTAGGCAGTGAAAAAGTTAACACAACAAGGCTTTTACACTTGACACACCCCTAGGGGCTGTCCCCCATACATTACCCTGCTCACCTCATCCCATGCTCAGTTTTTTTTGCTGCCTAGCTTCAGGAGTAGATCTAAGTTACCCAGCTGAGACGTATGTCTCCAGTTTTTTACATTTTTCTTTGAAAAAAGTTTAAATTCCTTCTCACTATCGCCAGTCAGGGGGATCCCTGGAGGACTACAAGGGACAGCAGAGCTGGGCCTCATACTTGGGTAATATAGATCCTTATGGTGTCCCAGCCTGCCACCGAGCATCGCAGGTCTGCGGTGCGCCCAGGCCTTGCCACGACTGTGCCCCTCTGGATGGGGACAAGCCTGCGAAGATTCTTTGCCGGGATGTCTCAACCTTGGTATGCCCTGTGTTGCTAGCATCCCTTCCTGGCTGACGGCACCCCCACTGAGGGTGGGAGGTGATTCCTGTCTTGGAAAGGAGCCCACGAATCATGGTGAGTGATGCTACCCCCCTTGTCCTGGGGGTGTCATGTGGGCCCACTCCTAGGGGATGGCAGAAATGAAGGCCTCTGTAATATCCCCATGCCCGGCCGTTTTCTGATCTGGGGGCGCTGTACGCACTTATTGGAGAAGTGCGTTGGGGGGGAGGGGGTGGGCGCTTGCCTTATGTCTGGGGGGTCCCTGGAAGCTATCCCCGTGGTAGTGACTTTGTACGGTCAGAAATTGGCATCAAACTTTCTGCCGCCATTTTGGGTAAGGGCAGGCTTCTAGCCTCATGGTGTGGGCAGCGGCCATTTTTTCTGCCCTTTGGCGCCATTCATGCACCATCTTTGATTTGAGCAGCTGCCTTGTGAGGGTAGCGGTCATCTTTAATCTCTCCTCTCCCGTACTGATAGGCAGACAGGGCTGGGGCGGCCTTAGTACATTACATCACTTCCCTCTCTTCACTGCAGCAGCGCGTGGAGGTCTGGTACAGTACACTGGGGGCTGATTTTTGCGGTTTTCTCTGGCTTTTTCCCTGCAAAACTTTACTTTCTCTGCTCTAGTTCAGTTTAAAGGGGGGTCTCTATCGGCAGTGAGATTTGCGGTGGGAACCGCCGTTTTTAAAGGGCCAGTGTCCAAAATGTTTTTGGGGTGCGCATGGACTCGCAGGACAGCAAATTCCCTCCAGACCTGGTTGGGGCTTCAGGGACACCTGAATCTTCTTCCATGGCCTCCTTATCTGCTGCGCTTGCGACTAAAGCGTTCAAGGTGGATCTGCTGATGTCAACGCACTACTCAAAAACGGCCGATGCCCTCTGTCTTCTGACTCAGAGCCTGAATTGGTTGCCACAGACAATGTCCCCCTGGAGAGAGGTCCCTGTCCTCGCATTCAGATGGGGAAGAAGAGGAGTCTCCCTCCGATAGGGCGAGGGAACACGCTATGATGGATGCACGCATTACCTCTGTCAGGTAGACTTGAAATATTGTAGAAGAACCCTGCAAGAAGAGATTCTTGCCAGATGGGACAAACAGACTGTCTCTAGACAAGAGGGTATCCCTAAGCCACCTCACGAGGGAGGACCTGTTGTGGTGGCTCCTGTTTCCTGCCTTGACACAGGGAAAATCTTTTCTGCCTCTGTTGTGGACGGTGCTCACCACAGATGCCAGCCTGTCGGGCTGGGGGTGTGTCCTGGACACGCTTTGTGCCCAGGGGACTTGGTCGGCGGAGGAATCATCCTTGCCTATAAATATCTTGGAGCTCAGAGCAATCAAACTCTGCCTTTTTCTTGTTCAAACGTTTTATTAAGGTTTACAGGTGAAGAGAAGCGTCAGAACAATGAACAGAAGAATAAATACAGCAATGTGTAGAATAACATGGTGTTACAGGAACCATAAATACAAAACCCAACTGTACATACAGGCGGTTGCAAGAGCAAGCCGCGAGTAACCAGGATGAGAGGAGGGGGGGCTGTCGCCGCCGGCACACAGGCACCCCGTAAAGGGAACAAGCTGTGCCCGCGCTGGGCGATGCGACCTCCCGCCCGCTATTACATAGATAGAGGAGACTCCGAGACTCATTCACCTCCAAAGTAAAATATTATTGAGAAAACAGATCGACTAAAGTGAAGTCAACAACTATAGTGGTAAATACAGGGGTTACATATACAGATTGAAAACGTAAACAGGAATTATGGTGAGTGCAAAAGCATAACCATGCTATTGAGGCACATCACGTCTAGGACTTATTTAGTAAACACATGAGTGTACGTACAGGGGAGGAGAGGGGAGGGAAGAGGGAGAAAGAAAGAGGGATGGAGGGAGGAAAAGAGAGAAGCAGGGGGAACGCAAAGAGAAAAGGTAGGAGGGATGTCGCCGGGGGGTAGAGCACTGGCATCAGATAAGGAACATAATGAAGCTGAAGGAGGAGTATCACGGCAACAAAAGAGAGGAATCAAAATCAGGTGGGAGGAAATGATCAACCCAAGGTTGCCAAAGCCTGTTATATTTATCCACTTTGTCCAGCAACACTGCTTCTATTTTGGCATGAATCATCGCCTTAGTGATCCTGTGCTTTACCTCAGGTATGGGTAAGTGTGGGGATTTCCAGGCCCTCGCTATAGTCTGCTTGGCTGCAGTGGTTACCTGTAGGAACAATTTTTGTCGGGATTTGGAGACTGTGTCCGGTTTCATATTCAGAAGGGCCAGAGAAGGGTCTGGGAGGATGGACGTATCCAGCAGAGTGGAAAGGATGCGGAAGATAGCCTCCCAGAATTCTTGTACTTTAGGGCACGTCCACCATATGTGTAAGTGGGTGCCTGCGTTTAGGCAACCTCAAACAAGTCGAGGGGTAGGATGCCAGAAATTTTGCTATGCGGGCGGGTACTAAGTACCAACGCATTAGGACCTTGTAGTTAGTTTCAGAAGCCACGATATTCTGGGAGGCTGCCTTAGTCGCTTGCCAAATGTTGGACCAGTCCACATAGTCTAGGTGCAATGACAAGTCTTGTTTCCATTTATTGGCGTAGGCGGGCAGAGTCCGGTTGGGGGAGTCCGAGAGCCTGCAATAAAGAAGGGAGATAAGGCCCCGGGAGTGCGGGTCATGTAAGCAGACATGTTCGAAGGATGTGAGATTAGGTAAGGTAGAATCAGTGTGGGTGCATTGTGCTAGAAAATGTTTGATCTGGAGGTACCGAAATATTTCGGAGCTCGGTAAACCATGGGCTTCACAGAGGGTTGGGAACGGTCTGATCGAATTGGATACTATAAGTGAGTGGGCTCGGATAAGACCAGCAGCCGACCACCGATGAAATGAGGTAGGGGATTCCCACGCAGGGGGAAAGGATGGATTATGCAAGTATGACAGCAGAGGGTTATGGGGTGATAGGAGCTTATATTTGAACTTCAGGGTATCCCACAGGTGTAAAGAGTGACGTATAACAGGATTAACAACTGACTTACGGTCCACGGGCTTCAGCCACAGAAGATTGGCCATAGAGAGAGGGTCGCAGTCAACTGCTTCCAAAGCTACCCAAAGGGGAACTTCCTCGCCCGCATGCCATTTTGTAAGTTGGGCCAGCTGTGCAGCCTGATAATACTTAGCATATTGCGGAAGACCCAATCCGCCTTGGAGTTTATGGAGATACAGAACCCTTCGTCGTACCCTAGGGCGGGTTTTTCCCCATACGTAGCGAAAGGTTCGGCTCTGAAGTTGGCGTAGGTAATAGGACGGGACTCGAATGGGCAAGACCCGAAAAAGGTAAAGAATCTTTGGCAAAATAGCCATTTTGGCAACCGTGATTCGTCCCAGCCAAGCCAGGGGTAAGGAGGCCCAGGAGTCCATGAGTGTGGTAAGATGTCGGAGCATAGGAGGGTAGTTAACAGAGAAGAGTTCCAGTGGGTCGGAGGTAAACTGAATGCCCAAGTAGGAGAGATGATGAGTAGCCCAGGTGAAGGGGAGTACCGAGTGCAGATGGGAAAGGAGTGAAGGGGATAAAGATACATTGAGGGCTTTGGATTTTTGGGGGTTGACAATCAGACCCGAAAGTCCAGCGAATTGATCTAAAATAGCTAGGAGGTTAGGAGCTGGGGTAAGGGGGGACGTGAGAAACGGGAGGATGTCATCAGCAAATAAGCATAGTTTATGTTGATGACCCCCCAGTTCTATACCTTTAACATTAGGGTTGGAGCGGATTTTCAGGGCGAGGGGTTCGATGGCGAGTGCAAAGAGGAGCGGGGAAAGGGGGCATCCCTGTCTAGTGCCACAACGGATTGGGAAGGTATGGGATTTGAAGCCCGCATAGCGGATGTAGGCTGATGGGGTGGAGTATAGACTCGAGATCCAAGTCAGGAAATGAGGCCCGAACCCCCATGCGCGCAATACATATTGTAAGTAAGACCATGATAGAGTATCAAAGGCCTTTTTGATATCTAAAGAGATAAAGCAGGAAGGGATGCGGCGGGTGCATGCATGGTGAGCCAGGTGAACTGCCCTGCGTACATTATCCCCTGCTTGTCTACATGGGATGAAGCCTGTTTGGTCTTTGTGGATAAGGGAGCCTATTCCTTTTTCATTGGACGACACGGCTACAGGGTCGTCCGGTCCATGTTCAGATGGATAACGCCACGGCGGTGGCCTATGTCAATCATCAAGGGCGCACCAAGAGTGCCCGGGCGGCCAAAAGTCTTGGGCCGAGATGCACGTTCCAGCGATTTCGGTCGTCCAGATTAACGGGAGTGGAGAACTGGCAGGCAGATTATCTGGGCCTCCAGAACTTGGACCTAGGGGAATGGTCCTTACCCAAGGAGGTCTTCCGCCTCCTGTGTGCCCGATGGGGAACTCCGGACGTGGATCTGTTCGCCTCCCGTCTCAACAGAAAGGTAGAAAGGCTTGTGGCCAGAACCCACGATCATTTGGCGGCTGCCACGGACGCTTTGGTGGTGCCTTGACAGGCTCGGAAAGCTTTCAACAAGCTAGGAAGATTTACCATCGTACCTGGAGGGCGTATATTGCTTGATGCGAGTCGCAAGGGTTTCATCCCTGTTGCTTTTCGGCGGCGAGAGTTTTGGGCTAACTGCAGGAAGGTGTGGATCAGCGTTTAGCGTTGGCCACTATAAAGGGTCAATTGCTAGCCTTAGCCATCTTCTTTCAGTATCCCTTTGACTAATTCCTTGATTTGCACTTTTATAAAAGGTGTTTGTCATCTAACTCCCCCGAGGCCGGCTCCATTGCCTACGTGGGACTTGAATTTGGTTTTGTCCATTCTACAACGGCCTCTTTGAGAATATCAGGGAAATAGCTCTGCCTGTGTTGTCCCGGAAAGTTGCCTTTCTGGTAGCTTGTCACCTCTGCCCGCAGAGTGTCTGAATTGGCGGTGCTGTCTTGTAGTTCGCCTTATCTGATTGTTCATAGAGAAAGTGGTCCTGCGACCTAATCAGTCTTTTCTTCCCAAGGTGGTATCTGTCTATTCATCTTGACGAAGATATTGTTTTACCTTCGCTTTGTGCGAAGCCCAAACATCCCAAGGAATTTGCCTTGCATTCTTTGGATGTCGTCCGGGTGGTCAGGGTTTACCTGGCTGCCACGGAGTCCTTTCGAAAGTCTGATTTGCTGTTTGCCCTTTCCGAGGGACCTCGGAAGGCTTCGGCTGCGTCCGCTGCAACCATTTCAACATGGATCAGACAGACTATATTGTTCAGGCCTATTCAATCAAGGGTCAGGTGCCTCCTTTCCCTGTGAGGGCACATTCTACGAGAGCTATCGGTGCATCGAGGGCACATTCTACGAGAGCTATCAGTGCCTCTTGGGCTTTTCAGCATCAGGCTTCGGTGACTCAGGTGTGCGAAGCAGCGACTTGGTTGTCGGTGCACACTTTCACAAAATTTTATCAACTTGACGTGATGGCATCTTCAGATCAGGGTTCGTACGGTCATGAAAATCCTGGAAAAGTCATAGGATTTTGACATGACACTTTCCAGGCCTGGAAAAGTCCTGGAAAATGAGTAAACCCACTAAGTTTTGGAAAAGTCATAGAAAACTGTTGTGCAACTATTAAATTTTCTCTGGGCCCCCTGTATTCTGTGGGAGCGGGGGACAGTAAGTGGACTATTTTCTCTGTTTTGGGCTTAGGCGGATTAATCTGCCGCAGCGCACTGCACAGCTGAAGCCTGATCACTGGCCTCTTCAATATGAATAGACCGTGACAGGCTGGGAACTCTGCTGCTAGCCAGTCAGTGTCTCCAGGCAAACCGCGGCCGGCCCTCCCCGCTGCCTGATTGGGTCATCTCCTCGGCTGCTGCTGCTGGCCAGTGACTGACAGTAAGGGCAAACTGCGGACCCAGAAGGACACCTACTTGTACCAGTGCTGTACGCTGAATGTAAAAATGCCCCCCCTCAGTGCTCTTTAGCCCCCCCTCAGTGTTCTTTAGCGCCCCCCCAGTGTTCTTTAGCGCGCCCCCCCAGTGTTCTTCACCCCCCCCCCCCCCAAATGTTCTTTAGCGCCCCCCCCCCAAATGTTCTTTAGCGCCCCCCCCCCCAAATGTTCTTTAGCGCCCCCCCCAGTGTTCTTTAGCGCCCCCCCCAGTGTTCTTTAGCGCCCCCCCCCCCAGTGTTCTTTAGCGCCCCCCCCAGTGTTCTTTAGCGCCCCCCCCAGTGTTCTTTAGCGCCCCCCCCAGTGTCCTTTAGCGCCCCCCCCAGTGTCCTTTAGCGCCCCCCCCCAGTGTCCTTTAGCGCCCCCCCCCAGTGTCCTTTAGCGCCCCCCCCCAGTGTCCTTTAGCGCCCCCCCCCAGTGTTCTTTAGCGCCCCCCCCAGTGTTCTTTAGCGCCCCCCCCAGTGTTCTTTAGCGCCCCCCCCAGTGTTCTTTAGCGCCCCCCCGGGGCTCTTAGTCCCCTCCCCCCGGGGCTCTTAGTCCCCTCCCCCCCGGGGCTCTTAGTCCCCTCCCCCCCGGGGCTCTTAGTCCCCTCCCCCCCCCGGGGCTCTTAGTCCCCTCCCCCCCCCGGGGCTCTTAGTCCCCTCCCCCCCCCGGGGCTCTTAGTCCCCTCCCCCCCCGGGGCTCTTAGTACCCCCCCCCCCGGGGCTCTTAGTCCCCTCCCCCCCCGGGGCTCTTAGTACCCCCCCCCCCCGGGGCTCTTAGTACCCCCCTGACCACCTCCTGTATCATGTTTGCTAAATGTACAGTGTGTGTCGTAAAACGTTTGACATTTCGAACATGGGAGAGGCAGCGCTGTCTAGCCACGCTAAGGCCCCATGCACACGGGGCGTTAGAAAAAACGTACGTCAAAGCTAGTTCTGACGCCGGAAAAAGCAGCTGTAAAAACGCGCTTTCAGTAGCTTTTTCCATTGGCGTTATTGCACGTTTTGCCACGTTGCTTTTAGCAGCGTTTTTTTTTTTTTCTTCCATTCAAAATCAATGGTTCCCTATGGGAGCTTATTGATTTGAATGTAGGTCGCACCGCAACACCGCAAGTCGGATCCGACTTGCGGGGCGACTTGCGCTGTGGGAATCTTGAGGGGGAACTCCACGCCAAAATGGGAAAAAAACGGCGTGGGGGTCCCCCCCCAAGGTTCCAAACCAGGCCCTTCGGGTCTGGTATGGAATTTGAGGGTAGTCGTCATGACGTCATCTGTGACATGAGGGGGCGGGGCCTCCCGATGACGTCATCGGGGGCCACGCCCCCAATGGCTATATAATAAGCTGCAGAGACCGAAGATAGGCATAATCAGCGGAGACGTCGTCGGAGGAAGACCGGAGGAAGAAGAAAAGAAGCGAGGACAGCAGAAGAGGGGACAGCAAAAGAGCAGAAGACCCCGGAGAGAAGAACACAAGAAGAGGGGACAGCAAAAGAGCAGAAGACCCCGGAGAGGAGAAGACAAGAAGGGCGGACAGCAAAAGAGCAGAAGACCCCGGAGAGGAGAAGACAAGAAGAGTCGGATGAAGATTTTTAATAAACTTCCCAAAACGTCTCCTGTCATTTCCATACACTGCCTTTTATGTGGTGAATGAGTAGGGGTACAGTTTACCCCATACCCATTCACATAGGGAGGGGGTCCGGGATCTGGGGGGCCCCCTTGTTAAAGGGGGCTTCCAGATTCTAATGAGCCCCCTGCCCGCAGACCCCCACAACCACCGGCCAGGGTTGTGGGTATGAGGCCCTTGTCCTCATCAACATGGGGGCAAGGTGCTTTGAGGTGGGGGGTGCAGAGCCCCCCCTGCTCCAAAGCACCAACACCCCCCCAGGTTGAGGGCATGTGGCCTGGTGTGGTCCAGGGGGGGTGGGGCCGCTCGCTCGTCCCCTCCCCTTTCCTGGCCTGCCGGGCTGCATGCTCGGATAAGGGTTTGGTATGGATTTTGGGGGGACCCCACGCCGTTTTTTCGGCGTGGGGCTACCCTCAAATTCCATACCAGACCCGAAGGGCCTGGTTTGGAACCTGGGGGGGGACCCCACACCGTTTTTTACCATTTTGGCGTGGAGTACCCCCTCAAGATTCTCACAGCGCACCGCAAGTCGGATCCGACTTGCGGTGTTGCGGTGCGATCTCCATTCAAATCAGCTTAAAAACGCCTAGGCCACTTACAGCTCAAAAACGTCTGAGTGTGCATGAGGCCATAGAATAACATGGAGGGGCGTTTTTAGGCTGCAAGAAGAAAACGCCTGACGCTGCTTACAGCGGCGTTAAAAACGCCCCGTGTGCATGGGGCCTAAAGGTGCAAAGCACCAGTCTGCAGCTGCGTGCTTGACAGCTTCCAATCCGATCGCTGGCTTTTTCACCCGTGCGCCTGAAGTGACCCCGGCTTCCAGCTGCGGCAGCGGTGCTTCCATCTCATCCACTGTAAAACAAGGGACCATTTTTGAGTCACACTGTATCCAGAAACGAAACCCTAACTGCAGAGGTACTGTACACTACAAAGATTGTCATTTATTTTATTTTTTTACCTGT